>NC_077232.1:84150540-84450540 GCF_027887165.1 Monodelphis domestica | reverse complement strand
GAGATTAAGGAAAAATTAGAAAAAATAATAGGAATGTGAGTAAACGAAGAAAATTATGAAAGATCATCCAAGTGGAAAGATATCCAGAAACTCACAGAAGAAGATAATTTATTAAGAATGAGAATTAGACAAGAGGTAGCCAACACTTTTATAAGACAATAAAGAAATAATAAAGCAAAACCAAAAGATTGAAATAATACAAAAAAGCGAACTCCCCCTCTCCCTCTCATACACACACAAACTGACCTGGAAAATAGATACAAGGCAATATAAGGATAGTTGGATTCCTGGAAAGTTATATTTAAAAAAAAAAGGTTAAACACCATACTTCAAGAACTCATCAAGGAAAACTCCAAGAAATTCTAGTCAGAAGGTTAAAGAAAAATAGAAAGGATCCACTTATCACTACCTCAAAGTGACCCAAAGGTGAAAATGCACAGGAAGATCATTGCCAAGTTCCAGAGCTCCCAGACTAAGGAGAAAATACTACAAGTAATAAGAAAAAATACAATTTAAATACTGCAGAGCTACTGTCAGAATAGTACAAGATTTAACAGTCACAACATTAAAAGAATACAGGACATGGAACATTGCATTTCATAGAGCAAAAGAACTGGGCTTACAACAAAGAATCACATACCCAGCAAAGATGAACATAATTTAAAAAGTAAAAATGAATATTTAATGAACTAAAGGCGTTTCAACTTTTCCTGGAGAAAAAATCAGAACCCAGAAGAAAGTTTGCTCTATAAAAACATACAAAGGTAATGAAAGACTCATCATAAGCAACCCCCAAAAGTCAAAGAATTTAATTCCTATAAGGGAAAATGTTATCTATGGTTCCTGGGAATGACATCATTGCTTGGGTATTTTGAAAGGGTGTGTATGGAGGGAAGACTTGAGGTGGAGAAGAATGCAGTGGAATGAGCTGAAATGGTTGTGGAATAGACCAGAAGGATGTAGAGTGGAATTACTATTTCATTTGGAGGAAGAATGAATGAAGGACCTGCCATGGAGAAGGGGAAGAAGGAGGGATGGTAGTACTAGAAGCTTACTCTCATCACCTAGGATAAAGAGAGAACAATGCATAATTAGAAAGGCAAAAACATTTTTAACATACAAAGAAACAGAAGGAAAGAGGGATGGTATAAGGAAAGGGCTGAGATTCCCCTTGGGGGACTGAGGGAATAAGAAAAGGAAGGGTAGGTTAATAGAAAGGACAGAAAGAAGACAAGTAAAAGGAAGGAAGAAAGAGATACCTAGAGGGGAGTACATATCAAGAGGTAGGGGGATAAGGTGATATGATGAAGGAGAGGCTTTTAGGACAAGTTAGGGGAGGGGATTTGAGAATTGAACTCATATCCAGAAGCAGGAAGACATGATTGTGGGAATAAGGAAGAAATTTTTTGGAAAGCTAGAAAGAATAAGAGTTAAAAAGTAAGGGGGAAGAAACAAGGGTGGGATCTTTGCAAAGGTGGGCCAATTTTTATCCAGGAAAGCAAAGGGATCATAAGGGAGGATTTTGGTAAGAAGTGTGAATTGGAGAGGTAATGGTCAAAGAAAATTGAATATTTGAGGAGAGATATGGCAGAAAGAGGGTTAGAGGGGGATAAACAGTGAGGAAGAACAGTGTATATCGAAATGCACAACTACTAACTATGACATTGAGTGTAAATGGGATAAATTAACCAATGGTAAGAAAATGAATACCAGAAATAATAAAAAAAAATTCACAACCTGACAATGTGTTGTACATAAGAAACATACTAAAGATGAGACACACATATTCATAAAGTAAAGGTGAGGACCTGGAGGAGTACTATGCCTCAGTTGATCCAGAGAAGGCAGGGATAGCAGTCATGATCTCTGACAGAGTTGAGGTTAAAATGGATAAATTCTAAGGGATGAGCAGGATAACTATATTATGCTGGTAGTTTGTAAGCAAGACAATTCAAATGGTTTCTTTTGTAGTCTTATGGATAGATATAAATTGTAATTTAGGAATATAAACACTCCTGAACAAATCATGTGACCTAAGAAAAAAATGAAGCATTGTTAATATTGGATCTGTATGCACCAAGAGCTATAGAGTCCAGATTTTTAATGGAAAAACTAAATGAGATACAGAGGGAAATAAATAAAAAATAATAATAGTGATGGATTTTAGTTTTTTCCTCTCAGACATAGGTAAATACAACCAAAAAATAAATAATAAAGGAGTTAAAGGGATAAATAAAACTGTAGGTAAATCAAATATGATAGCTATACGAAGACCTTAGGACAAGATAGGGAACCCCTACTCACCTGCATGAAGCTAATAGTAGATCTCAGCCAGAGCATACACATTAAACAAACATAGATTCTGGTGAGACAACAGTGTTTTAGAGAACAAAAATATTCATTAAAAGTCTTATTTTAACACATAATTTTATGGAGGTAATCCTGCATTCCTGAGGCATTTTGACATTGGAACAAAAATTACATGGGGTTTGACCAAGCTGGAAAGACTTGGTACTGGAAAGAGTATGTCTAGTCCTGGTATAAAAATTAAATTATTTCTCTAATAAAAATATTATATTTTATAAGGTTTATTAAGGATTATTAGAAATCAAGGGTACAAAATAAAAACCACGTGCCCATGGCTGATTAGCCCATTTAAAGCCCTGCGCTTAGCTTAGTTTACCACTATACTTGCTACATCATTGCAATGGGAGAGAAGAGAGTGTGGGAGGAGTTACTGCCAGTTGAATAACAATTGTGATCTCGCCAATGTGGAGACTCAGGTGAGATTATAGGGAATTCTGGCAAATACCGAGGACTTCTGGGGATTGAATACTAGGGTTCAAAATCTCCCTTTTTACACGCCCCCTGAGGCCCGAGGAAGACTAGTCTCTCCAATGGGTCTTGTAAGTATACCAGCTATGAATTTACAATAATTTGAGGTTAAAAGAAAAAGAACAAAATAACTGGTAGGTGCATTGATAAAAAGTCAGTTAGGGGGCAGTCCCCTTTGGCATTAGAGTATACATACAAAACAAATGCATTCAAACCCCATACAATTCAAATCACCACATCCCAAAGTTCACTCTGGATCTTTTGGTGTAGCTTGAGGTCTGTGAATGCATCTTCATGGTGTCTTCTCCAAACAGTTCACTTTCTGGATTCAGAGAGGTATCATGTTTCTTAACCTAAAATTACTCTCAAAAGGAATTTAAACTTCATAATTTAAAATAATAATAATTTATACATCCCCCCCTGAAGAAGGTGATTGAAAAACACAGGGATCATTTAGGGATGCATGGCTGAGTTATGAAGTTTTTGAATCAATTGGCAAGGGAAATCAAAAACATCAAAAAATCCAAATGAAAAAAGATAATTTCTCAATGAAATATAGACCATCAAAGTCTTATGTGTAAAAATTCTATGTAAAGGAAAAATAAATCTATAACAGGTTCTTGAATCAGGGCCCAATTAAAATGATTTAAGCAATGATGCATTTACCCAGTCAGTAGCCAGAACTACAGAAAGTTTGCCACACTATGAAGGACAGAAAAGGGAATAGATTATAGGAGCCATATAGAAGCCAAATTTGAGGTACTTGGTAGAATGTGGAACAAGGAATACCTGCCTTTAGCACATGTTAAACAGTCTCAACCTTGAACCCCAAACGAGTTCAAGTCTTCTTGTCATGGCCCAAAATTCTTCATCAATCCCATCAGGATTGGTTGGTCTCTTTGATCTTATGCTCAATAGGCCCTATGCAGTTTAGCTTTGTGCTTCTTTGGTACTGTGCAATGGCTCTTTTTGTATTCTCTTGTCCTGGAATCAGACAGAATCATTAAGCAAAGTCCCATAATTTTTTTAAACAATTAATAGAATCATTTTTATAGTCTCAAGCTTTTTGGGTATGCATTGACATTATAGCAAATATACTTAAAACTTATATTACTGCAAAATCAAAAAAATTAAAGAAAATCTTCTCAATACTGATGACAGGTGCTTCAAATATAAAAGGGAGAGAAAAAATAAAAACTGAAATATTATATTGCACATGCAAGAAAACTATAATAATAAAATAATTTTAAAATTCAAAAATATAGCTTATAATCATTGACACACTGTATCAGCTAAGGAAATATAGAATACAAAGGTTTCTCATGAAAAATGAGATCCATTTCCTCTTCATACCTGGCCATGATCCACTGTGAGTGCAAAGCAAATGATTTTCACAAAGTAACAGTTTTTTTTTAAAGAACAGTAGTACAACATGTAATGCACATTCAAAAGGTATCAACATCCCCAAAATTTGCAGTAGCCCAATTAATTACAGTAGCAAACAAACCCACTATCATATTTCACATAAGTTGCTATATGACATTTAAAGAAAATGGATACTTGTCACAAGTTTTTCAGGTGTAGCAATGTTTCAACCTTGGCAAATACAATTTTAAACAAAGCAAAACTTATTTGGGTCTAGAACATCATCAAGAAATCTAGAGATCATTCTGGTGAAAGGGTAAAGTGAGCTGAAGAGTTATAAATGAGAGATGCTCCCTTTTTTGGGAGCCATCCAGGGGTACCAGGCCTTAGGATTAACTTCCCAGCTCCTTTGGTATGAGACAGCGATGTCCCATCCATTCACATTTTTATAAATGTGGGAGGTGGGGATTATAATTGTATTTCACTTGGGCTACTAAAATGAACCTTACCTCCTGTTAGAGGCAGGCAAAATGATCAGTTGTTGAAAAAAAATCTAAAAATCATGTCTAAAGACCCCTTAAAATCAATTTGAGATATTTAGCTCATTAAATTTTCCAAAGGTTGTTATACAATTGTAACCAGTTTTGATGAAGTCCATCTATCTTCTATGTGACAATTTAAAAAGTCAAAATAGAAAAAAGGCTGTTTTTATATATGGGCTTATTCAATAATATTTTTTCAATATAGCTATAGGGGAAAAGCAACAGAATATAACAGTTGTTAAAACTCAGTACATTAAAATGATTCAGTGTAACAGAATAGTATTGAATACATTGCTATATGAACTTAAATCCACAAAATTAAATCTTAAACAAAACAATCAGAAAAATAAAATTTAAAAATACAGAGGCTTTTATAAAATATTGGAGTCTGAAAAGTCTTAAAAATATAACCTCCAGTATCTTTAAAGTTTTTTTTTTAATTTGTTGAGATTCCTTTTATCAGTACTGTGGTATCTCCCATAGCAAGGGAGAACATGGGTTTTAGGAATCTCAAATTGGGCAGGTCCAAGTGGCAAAGAGTGGCAGGGAGGTGAATTTCTCCCCTGAATCTCAGGTAAGATAAGTAAAAGGATCAGTTCACTCAAAAAGACATCCTTTGAAATAGGCAATGCACTGCTCTCTCATAGAATATGCCATGCATGTAATCAACTTACTCTTTGGAAAAGTCTCTTCCTTCACCTCACCACTTTCTCCCTGAGGTCCCCTGCCATGTGGAGGCTAATTGTTACCTAATGAAAAATCACCCCAGTTTTTACCAGTTGGCTTGTGATTACAAAGACACAGTGGCAGCTACTAGCAGCCTGGGTCCTGGGGTTAGATGAGTGATCTGGCTTGGAGGCTGGAGATCAGGAGTAGAGTTGCTGGGGTCTGAGGCTGGGGCTGGGCCAGGTGAGGGATCTGGGTCAATAGAGTCAGGAGTGGATGGGTGGAGGCAGGAGTGAGCTGAATCAAGAGAAGTGGCTTTGTGAGGGTGGGTGGGTGGAGTTGGTGAAAAGCCTTGGCAGGAGAAAAATGGCTTAAAAAATTATCTTGACTATCTTAAAATTTTTTGAGAGTAATTCTCATCCCTTCTGGTCGCCAAAAACTGTAAAAATTAAATTATATCTCTAATAACAAAAATATTATATTTTCTGAGGTTTATTAAAGATCATTAGAAATCAAGGAATAAAGTGGATACAAAATTTAAAAAAAGCACGTGCCCATGGCTGGTTAGCCATTTTAGCCATCCCCACTTTACCACCATACTTGCTGCATCATTGCAAAGGAAGAGAGACTGTGTGGGCAGTAACAGGGAATTCTGGGAAATACCCACGACCTCTGGGGACTGAAGTCTAGGGTTCAAAATCTCCTTTCTTTGCACTGGCAACAGATTGTTTCTGCTACCTAAGATCTAATGTAATTAAATATGGCCCTGATAATGTATGTTCACTGAAAACTAGACAGATTAAATTGATCAAATTAAATGTTGACAGGAAAATGGAGAAACAGGTGAAACATTACATTGATAGAGCAGCTGTGAGTTGTTTTTTTAGAAAACAAGTACATTGAGCTGTAATGCAAGTCATGCTCATTGACCTAGGGATCCCATTATTATTAGGCTCTAAGAACATTAATGAGACGGTAAAAAGCTGCGTTTCGATGAAAATATTCATGAAAATTTTGTCTATAATGACAAAATAACTGGAAATAACACAAATGCAATGAATGGAAGAAATAGCCAAATAGATTGTTTTATCTGAATGTAATGGATTGTATTATGTTATTAGAAATGACAAATATTGGAATAAGGGAAACATAGAAAAAGATGAAAAGAGAAGAAAAAAGGAAAAGAATAATACATGCTATGATTACATTTAAAAAGCCATAAAATCAAGAGGAAAAAGTATTTAAGTAAAACAAATATATTAGCACACATATATAATTAACATTTTTAACAAATTGTAGACAATGTGGAGTTTGAGGGTTTGCAAGTAACTTTTTATGTATCTGTTTATTTAAATGCTTTTTTGTGGTAAGTATATAGGTGGCGGTTACTAATTATATAAAATAAAATAAATAAAATAAGTTAGATTTAAAAGATTGAAGAAAAGATTTCTGACAAGGACACCAAAAAAGGAGGGAGCTGGAAATAGGCACGAGAAGAAGGTATAGGAAAAGTACTGATGTTTGAGAACTGTAATTTCCATAAACATATATTCTATGATTTACAAGAATCCATTATCTATCACATTTGTGGGTTTCAAGAACATTAGTGGTATTGATTCCTGACCCTGGCTCTGTTTAATATCATATTGACCAGAAAGGAGAAAAATAAATAACAAATACCCCCCAAAAAAAAGAAAAAAGAAGAGGGAGAGTATTATGATAGGCAATTTACATCTTAGAAGTATTATGAAAATGATTTTGACCTTACAGATCTGCTAAAAGGGTCTGGGGTCTTCTGAGGCAGAAGAATCAAACTCAAATGGAAACTAATCTCTGTAGACAGCATATTAATTTAGAAACCACAAATTAACATTATCTATATGCGATTATATTTTTAGTTATTTAGTTAAGCATTCTTGAATTACATTGTTATCTGATTCTGACCTCACTAGGGAGGTTTGAAGGACAATTGCTGTTCTAGGGTAGGAGTTTGATACATCAATTCTAAGGATAAGATCATCTCCTAGGGATGCTTGGAGAACCACTGCTCTATAGTAACTATCATAGACCCATAACAATAGATTGTCTTCTTTGGGCCAGAATTCTCTGATGTTAGAAACAATATTCTGTGCCTCAGCTAATGATTACACCTATTTAAGTTATTAAGTCACCATAGCTCCAGAAAATGAATTGAATCAGACAAAAATTGCTGACTTGCTATGTGCTCTGGGTGGAAGAGGGAAAAAAAGATAAAGTTGACTGCTTTCAAGGTGTTTATTATCTAATTATGTAAAGCCAAAATCAAGAACTTCAGAAAATTATATGAGATTATAGAAGGTTAAATGGTAAAATACTCTATATTAACCTTAAGTGGTATAATTATTATTGCTCTTATTATTCAACAACATGAAAGATCCATGGTCACATTTTTGAGATATATCCACTCCCCCTAAATATGTCTATTAATATAATTGTCATCATTCTCATTATCCATAAAGAAGCCAGGCTCTTTACCTGCTGAACTTGTGAAAATGTAATGATGAAGGAAAAGAGAGAATGATAACTTATTATTAAGATTAAGATTTGGTCTTTTGCAGGTCTAATATCCTTTACTCTTTTTTAATGGAAAATTTTATTTAATTAGTCAATTTAGAACATTATTCCTTGGTTACAAGAATCATATTCTTTCCCTCCCCTCCCCTCACCCCTTCCCATAGCTGATGTGCAATTCCACTGGGTTTTACATGTGTTCTTGGTCAAAACCTATTTTCAGGTTGATGATGTTTGCACTAGGATGATCACTTGGAGTCTACATCCCCAATCATACCCCCCTCAACCCTTAACAGTCTCTATTCTAAGACTACCTCTAGCCCTAATATTCAAGATTCTATCATCCATCTTTTCTGATTTTTCTTCCCTATGTTTTTATATTATTTAGGATTAATTCATATAAAGAGAAGAGAAGAGAAGAGAAGAGAAGAGAAGAGAAGAGAAGAGAAGAGAAGAGAAGAGAAGAGAAGAGAAGAGAAGAGAGGAGAGGAGATGAAGAGGGGATTTTAAAGTATTAAAGGAATTAAACAAGGTAAAGCCTTACAGATTAATTTGTCTCATCTCTGTCAGAGTCAGTGACCATGTCATATTTTTCTTTCCCTTTCCTAAATTACTAAGCAGAGGACTCCAAACAAAAGACTGTCTGGTAGTGTGGAAAGAGCCTTGGGTTCAGAGTCAGATAATCTGAATTCACATTCTGGTCCTTTACACCTATCTTGATTAGCCTTTGGGGGTGAGGGAAAACAGTCTTAGTTTCCTCACCTATTAAATGAGGGAATGGGACTTCAAGATCTCTAAGGTCCTTTGCTTCTAGCTCAAAATCCTCTGAAATATTAGTGGAATTTTCTGAATAAGGTCAAAAGTCAACATGCTATATCCTTGCCCACACCTTCTTATTCTCCAAAGGGTGATGGTTTTATGTGTTCTCACCAGGACTGATCCAGTCCAATTACTCAGTCACATAGTGAAATGTCATTACAGAGAGTGATCCTTCCTAAAGTCAAATCATCTAGCCATATGGTTCAATGATAAAGCTCTGTTCCAATTGAATCCAGCTGTCACAGGAACAGTCTGATGGCTCAGTCCTGCATCTTCTGTGCTTTAACAGTTGAATGGTAAATTTTTCTTGTTGGACAGAAGGTCGCTAGTTGTTGTTCTTCACTCATTTTAGTCATGCCTGACTCTTTGTGACCACAGTTGGAGTTTTCTTGGCAAAGATAATGGAGTGGTTGTCATTTCCTTCACCAGATTATTTTATAGATGAAAAAACTAAGGCAGAGTTAAGTGATTTTCCCAGGGCCACACAGTTAGTAAGTGTCTGAGGCCATATTTAAGCTTAGGTCTTACTGACTCCAGGCTTGGCTTTCTATCTACTATGCCACCTAACTGTTCCGAAGGTCACTTAAACTATAGAATGTTTATGCAGACAATGTAGAATGACGGAAGGAACTCTTGTAGTCAGAAGACCTAGACTCAAATTATACCACAGACCTTGCCTGATCAATAAGTGTTCAGGTATGATTTATGGGTAAGTAACCTTGAGTATGTCACTTTTTAACCTCTACCCTTCAGTGTTTTTTACCTATGAAATGACAGAATTCAACTAGGTAGTCTTTGAAGTAGGTCCATGCAGATCTAGACCAATGGTCCTATCCTGTAATGCAAATAATTATTGACATTAGTATACTCTATATGTTATCCTTTGAAAGCATTCTATCTTTGGATCTTCCCATAAAGTATTTGAGTGAGGCAAGGAAGGAATTATTATAACAAAGGAAAGCACTGAAGTCCAAAGAAAAGGCCACATCATGAATTAATGGCAAAGTTGAGAGGAAAGCCAATGAAATCACTGAAGAAGGGAAGTCAGCAGGGTCCAGGACAGAACCTCAGGGGACATGAATAATTAGGAGGAGACAGAGTATGGATTATGATCCAGAAATGATACTGAGAAGAAATGGGAGGACAGGAAAGAGGAGAACTAGGGGAGAGCAGAATCAGGAAAGTGAGGAGAAAACAGAACATTCAGGAAGGGCTGATCAACAATGGGGAGAGCTAAAATGGAGTGAGATCTTAGAAAAGGCCACACAATTTGACAATTAAAAGTGTATTGGTAATCTTGAGAAGAGCAATTTCAGTGGAATGGTTTAATAAGAAGCTAAATCATAAGCTGATGAGATGTGAATTCAAGGCTATAATAAGATTTTTCTAGCTAATTGGCTATGAGAGGGAAGGGAAACAGAAGATAGCTTAAAAGGATACAGGGCTAATTGAAGGATTCTTTTTTCCCCAAAATTTAGCCATCATTTTATTATTGTATATAACTGAAATTAGGGTACATGGTAGAGCAATCACATTTTCCAAGTGAAGGATTCTTAACGGATGGGATTTTGCAAGCAACTAGGAAGAACCAAGAGAAGAGAGATGGGAAATGGGAATGGGAGAGAGGAGAAGACTTAAGGGCAAGCTCCTGGAAACAGGAGCAAGATCATAGGCAAAGAAACAGCTGTAAAGGAACACTTTGAAGAGGTTTGCCTGCCCATCTTTCTCATGGCCTGGCATACAGAGCCACATCTGCAACATGGCACCAAACTTTCAGTTTCCCTATTCTTAGACTAATGTTCCTAAAGAGTTTGGAAACAGGTATTTCCTGCATGAAAGTTGAACTCTTCAGAGAGTTTCCAGCTTCTTAACACCTAAAAATGAAACATAGATTTGGTCTAAAAAGGAGATCCTTGTGCTTCATGAACACACAAAATAGGCCTGACTTTGCCAGCCCCCAAACAGAGGGAGATCGTGAAAGATTTTGTAAGCTTGATCTGAACACAGAATATACTTTGATAACCTTCCCAAAAATCATCACTAACTGGTCCAGGACAACTTTTTCATCTCAGTTGAGAGTTTACAAGGAAGGCATTATCAGTGAGCTTTTATAGTGAATTAATCGTTTGTCTTTGGGGTGGATGTTCATAGACTGTCAGACTGAACAGTATTACAGACCTTGGTCAGAGCCTCTCAGAATCACAGAATCTCAGAGTTGGAAGAGATCTCAGGAGATAATTTCATCCAAGCCAATGGAATAGGAATCCCCTCTATAATGACCCCAATAAGAGACCACACATCCATCACTTGAAGATGTCTTGAGTAAATCCATTACTTTAGAAAGGTAACTTTAACCCCACAATGGAAATCAGAGGATTACCTTCCTACTGAGAAATGGATAAGCAAATTGTAGCATGTGGAATGGAATGGAATATCGTTGCATTGGAAGAAATTATAAAATAGGTAGTGTTAGGAAACTGGAAAGACCTTTGAACCAATACACAGTAAAGGAAGCAGAACTCAGAGAATATTCTATACAAAAAATGATAACAGTATTATAGAGATGATTATGAAAGGCTTTAGAACACTGATTAATGCAATGATATAGCATGAGTTCATAAAGATTGAACATGCCACTCCCTTCCAACGAGGTGATGGATTTAAAATGCAAAACGAAATATCTGTTTGTGGTGGACGTCGTCAGTATAGGGATTTGTTTTGTTAGATTGAAACTACGTATATGTTGAGGACACTTTTTCTTTCTTTCAAAAAATTCTAATGGTAATAGTACTGGAGATACTGGGAGAGACAAATCTGTCCCTTTCCAGAGAAAACACAAAAAGAAATTAAAAGATTTTCAACATAGAAAGTAATGTGTACATGTGGAAATTTAGCAAGGGAAGGAGCTAGAACACAAAATTTCAGAGCTAAAATAGGTTTTAGAAAATTTAATGTGAGAAACAAAAGGGGCATTGAATACTGAATCTAGAAGGTCTAGAAGGGAATTTAGGACAAAAACATGGGATATTAGAGATAGAAAGGTTGTAGAAGAGAATTTATAAAATAGGAAAAAAGCATCAAACTTTGAAGAAACTTTAAACTATCCCAAGGAAGTAGAAAGCAGCATTGGTAAACGGTTTTAGAGCACAAAATGTCAGGTAAACATTATAAGGTACAATAAATCATAGGATTTTAGATAAAGCCATAGCTCCAGACATGGAAGTGGAAAGGGTCTTAGAACACAGAATGTTAGAATAGATGTAATCATAGAAAATAGAACATAATGGATATGCAAAAATATCCATAGCAGCACTTTTATATGAACAGAACTATAAAGGAAATTGTTGCCCATTGACCGGGGATTGACTGAATCAATTGGAATATCGCACTGTAATAAATGATTAATTTGAAGAATTCATAAAAATTGAGGCTTGCATGAACTGACATAGATAGCAAGTTAATTAAGATTAAGAGAGTAATTTACTTAACAATTACCAAAATGTTGTTGAGGAAGATTTCAACATCTTCAGAAGAAAGAGAGACAGGATCCAGTGGACTAAAATGCTATAATAGGAAATTGGTTCAGGAAATATGGGATGTTCAAGGATAAAATTCTGAAGAAATAAAGGGAAAACGTCTCAGTATGGTGGGGAAATGGCATTTGTCTAAAGACTGACATGGAAACATAGCCACACAGGAACCAACTTAAAAACATACAAAAGATGGAAGTGAGAGTTAAAATGACTATATTGAGTATGCGTGATCCTGTAAAAATGGTGTCAGAAATACTCAGCTCTGAAAAAGTTGTTGAGGAAAGTATTGGAGAGCAAATAAAAAAGATTTTTTTCTTAATTGTATTGGGAGAAAAAAGATTAAATAAGGGAAAATACCTTTGGCTTGGTGTGAATGGGACAACAGAGAGAAAGCAGAGTTCCTTTTGTCTTTAGAGGAAAATGATCTTTGAAGTGGAAATGATAGAACAAAAATGAGCAGAGAGAGCTCCTACCCAAATTAAAGAAGGCTATCTTATCATAATAGCTCTTTGCTGAATTTAAGTTACCTGATCCAAATGAACTCCATCTTTGAGTCTTAAAAAAATGGGCAGATGTAATTGCTAAGATACTATCAGTAATATTGAAAAGATAATGAGAAAAAGAAGATGTGCAACATTGGAGAAATGTCTCAATTTTCAAAAATGAGAAGACAATTGCTTGCAAACCATAGGCCATTGGTTCTGTACTCCTGGCTATAGGTTTGAAATAATACATTTTCAAACATGGTCATCAGTGTATTGATTTGTTTTGCTTTGCCATAATTTATTATAAGGAGGGGTTTAATTGAGTGGCGAGTGTCATTAGGAAGGGATAACAATGCACAAAAAGGCCATCAATAAAATGTTTTTAAATGAAAGAGAAAAGAATTTTAGAGCATAGAATTGAGACTTAGAAAGGATTTTTGAACACAGAGCAGGATGGCAAAACTGGGAGGGACTTGTTCAGTAGTTTCGGTCATGTTTAACTCTTTGTAACAGCTTTTGGATTTTTCTTGGCAAAGATATTAGAGTGGTTTTCCATCTCCTTTTACAGATGAGGAAATTGAGGCAAACAGTATTATGTGACTTGCCCAGGGTCCCACAGCTAAAGAGTTTCTGAGGTCAAATTTGAACTTGGGTTTTCTTGATTTCAGACTGATTCCATCTCTTTTTTTAAACCCTTACCTTCCATCTTGGAATCAATACTGGGTATTGGTTCCAAGGCAGAAGAGTGGTAAGGGCTACGCAATGGGGGTTAAATGACTTGTCCAGGGTCACACATCTGGGAAGTGTCTGAGTTCAGATTTGAACCCAGCACCTCCCATCTCTGGGCCTGGCTCTCAATCCACTCAAACTGATTCCACTTTATCTTAGCTGCCTTCAAGAAGCGATCTTGGTATCTATGAAATAGAATGTTAAAACTGGAAAGAACTTTGAGACGTAGAACATAAGATGTTAAGGCTGAGCCCAATATGTTTAAATTGGAAAAGACCTTAAACTACTTTGTTTTACATATGAGGAAGCTGAGACTCAGGGAGAAGTTGAGACTATCTGAGTGTCACACAATTCATCAGTGACTTAACTAGAGTTCAATTCCAATTGAGCTGCAGATCAACTTGAGTTGTCTGTCTCCAAATCCAATGTTACTTCTGCCTAAATTGTAATTTTAAAAATTGTATAAGTTTAGAAAAGAAGCAAATGAGTTCAACTTCTTCAGTTTAGAAATGAAGACATTCATTTAGTACTTTGAAAAAGATATATTTTTATTCAGTTACCTACAGGACTTCAACCTCTAAATTTATATTTCTAGGAGTCCTTTAAATTCTAGATCAAGGGTTCTTAATCTGGGATTCGAGGACTGCCAATGGATCCATGGATAGACATCATAGAATTCATAAGTTTAGATGAAAAAATGCATCTTTACTTTCACTAACCTCTAACTGAAATTCAGCATTTCTTTTATTAATTTTTTAAAAAGCAAAAACAAAACTTCATTCTAGGAGGTGAACAATGGTCTTCTCAGACATCCATGACATAAAAAGATGTTAAAAACCTATTTGGGATCTTATGATCTTTATGTATAAGCATGCTGGGTATTTTGGAAGAACCCTGATTTGAATTTGAGGGATATAAAGACTCAAGAAAGAAGAGAAGCAAACAATAGAGAGCAAAGGAGGATATTAAGTGCTTTGCCCAACATCACACAGATAGTAAACATGTCAGAGGTTGAATTGGAACCAATATTTTCAGACACTGGCATCAGCACTTTTTTCCTATTGTATAAAAGTCTTGCCTTCATGGATGTCACAGTTTCTTTAGAAATTCTTTTTCATTTTCATCAGAGTTCTTTCCTTTTGTGAATTTAAAATTTCTCTCTTGAATGCTTCTTATTTTTGGCCTTATTTCCCAGGTGGGATTTAAGTTTATGAGATACTAATTTCTTGAGGGCAGGGATTATTTTTTCTTTCTTTTTGTAAACAATGCATTTAGTTCAGTATCTGACACCTATTAGGTGTTCTTAATAAATATTTATTTATTATTGACTGAATTTGAAATCTGCTTTTCAAAAATCTAGGATTCATTTTAGACTATGGACAGCTCCTCTATCACAACTTATTAGATGGAATGGTTACCTCCTGTCATGTCCCCTCATTTTCATCCCAGTAACAGGTCCTTTGTTAATAAGAAATAGATTCAGAATAAACATTCCCTTTGTTGGTCCCTTCATCTTTTGAAGAAGATGATTAAGAGCAAGTCAAGAAATTATTAGACCCTGCACTTTTGGCAGAGACAACTCCTGAAGATATCCAAATACTAGAATTTTCCCATTAATAGTGTATCTTGTCCCATGCCAGGTAGGTGTTCTATTTGCTGAATTCCTTTTTCTTGTGTACATAGTGTTTTTTTTAAATATGTGTTATTGAATTGGGATTTTAATTAGTCTTTCTCACCTGACCCCTTTGGCTTTAATTCACTAAACCATATCCCTTTCATTTTCCCTTTTGATTTAAGCTCCCTCCCTTCTCTGTTATTGTAGATGTGGTCTCAGGGCTCCCATTCAACCCCTTCCCCCATCCCTTGCCTCTTAAAATATATTATTAACTATGTTCAGATTCTCTTTTGTCAATTTCAGTCAGGAGCCTGGGGATTTCCTGATGATTAAAATGAAGTTCTATGTGGGCAGTTGAGTATAGTAGATGGGGAGAGTGGTCTGGACTGACCAAGGTTGGATGTGATGGGGGCGGTGGCACCTTGTGAAGGGAATGTGGTATCTAGTACTTTGCTTAATCAAATGTTCCTGGGAGAGTGTCTAATGGTTGTTGTAGCAGAGAAAGAGGTGGGGGGAGTTTGGGGTTATTAGAATTCTCTTTCCAACATTTTGATGATTAAAAGAGTCAGTGACTCACTTAAATTTCCCTTGCTTTAGTAATCCTATCCAATGCTCCATTCGGTTTAATGGCAATTACATTTTGGGGTAAGAAATGGATTTGTGAGGTTAGTGGAGGGTTTTTTATTGCACTTTTGAGCAGCTTGCCCTTTGTTTTCAAAGATGATATTCCTTATTTGATAGTGGTCAGCCAACAGACATTTATTAAACATTTACTATGTATCAGGCTAAACACTGGGCATTCAAAGAAAGACAAAAATGCTCCCTGACTTTAGTATTCTAATGGAGGAGAGAATATGTAAATAAAGAGGTACCTATAATGTATATGAAAGGTATCTGAGAAGGCAAGGCACTTGCCAAGATGGTAATGATTTCTGTTTGTGAATGGTCAACAACCTTTTCCACAATGAATATCACCATCATCAACGTCCCCACCATTATGATCACTACCATATCTGCCACCATTATCATCATAATTGACAACATTATTCTCATCATCATCTCATCATCTTTACCTCCATCACTATCTATCTCCATCCCCATCATCACCATAGAGTAAATCCCATCTCCATCCCCATCACTACTACCAATAAAATAATATCACCAGTGGCAATGTCAACACCACCATTAGTGTCATGGCATGGGAGAGAGAATATTCAGGAGAATATGATTTGAATCTTGGCTCTCTACTCACTGGTTATGTGGCTTGGGGAAATCAAGTCAATAAAATGTTTCTTAAGCCTTCGATTTCTTTATCTGTATATTGAGGATGATCATACTTCTATTCTCCTTATCACACTGGGTTATGGTAAAAATTATGCTTTGCAATATGTAAAGCGCTATATATGAATGTGAGATACTATGATTATCAAACACTTATTTAACATTTATGTTGCTCAGAGCATTGTGATGGGTCCTGAGTATCTCTGGTCTCCAGAAGCCTGCAATCTAATTAGGCAGATACCAAACACACACATTAAAGAGTTCACAGCAGTCTGAGATAAATGCCTTATGAAATGGTACAGTAAGTTACATACATTAGAGTTTCAGTGTAGGTAGGAATAGATGAAATCAGGGCAGGCTTCCTGGATTAGGTAGGATGCTTAGTGAGCCTTTAAAAAGTGTTCAGGACTTAGAACTTAGATCAGCTGTCTAAAAATGTGGTCCATTTCATTGTGGGACTGCCCTAATTATAAGAAAGTATTTTCCTCTAATTAAGCTATCATCTGCCTTATTTTAATGTTCTCATCTGTCTCTTCCCTGTAGCTAGATATCTGTGCATATACTGTTATTATTATTGTTATCTCTAACTCTCTTTGTCCTTGGCTCTCCTTTCATCTCAAGGAAAAAATATCACCTTTTTGGGTTTAGCTTCAAGGATCCTTCAGAACCTGTCTCCAATCTAGCCCTTCAGAGATGTCTTACATGATTCCCCTCTACATACGCTTTTGCTAGATTGGCCTTTGGGTTGCTCACCCAGTAGATTCCATCTCCCATCTCCATACCTAATCACAGGCTGTTCCTCCTGCCTGAAGTGCCCTCGATCAACAGTCATGACTTCACTACTGTCTCTTAGAAGCCCTCATTTTCTTCAAAATTCAGTTCAAAGTGTCCATGATTTGTGAGGTCTTTACTGACCTATCCACTCTCAGCTACTCATCCATCACCCCCCAAAAAAATTGCCTTGTCTAAATGTATACATGTTATCTTCCCCAATAAAATGCACATTTTGAGGGCAGTTTTGACTTTGTACCTACAGTGCCTAGCACGGTGCTTGCTATTGAGAAGTCCTGTAATATATAAAGGCTTCCTGATTGATAAATTAATTTTACTCCACAAGAGGAAGTTAAGAATATGAAATAATTTCAAGAGAATATAGAACTAATGACTGGACATGGAGTGAGGCAGGCTATCAAGAAAAGCTTTGTATCAGGAGGAAGTGGCACCTGACTTAGAAGCAAGGTGTTTGAAGAAGAGGAAGTGTGGAGGAAATATATTTCAGACACTAACCATGGCCCATGCCAGGAAAATGAAGGAAAAATGTGGAATATCCAAAATGGGGAATAGAAATCTGGTCAGCTTCATAGAAAGGGATGTACATGAAGGAGAATGCAATGAAACAAGACTGGAAAGTTGGATGTGAACCATCTTGTATAAGTGTTTAAGTGCTAAGTGGAAGATTTTATATTTTATCTTAGAATAAATGAAAGTCAATGAAAGATTTCAGGGAGGAGAGTGACATGATGAGATCGATGTTTTAGCAACACAAATTTGGCAGCTGTATGGAAGGATGAATTGGAAAGGGAAGAGACTGGAACCCTATGACTAATTAAGAAGTTATTGCAATATCTAAGCGAGAGGTGAACTAATTGAATTGAATTCCACTTGAAGACCTTATCAGCTCTGAGAATCCACCCATTAATAACATTTTAAATTGAATATTAATGGTCATAATATTTGACACATTTTCTGCCTCTTTTGGTTTATAAGAGAAAAGATTTTACCTCCATTTTAACCTACCATTACTCCCACTGCTTTCTCTTCATTAACACATGGCTGAAATTTGGGTCAGGATCTCTGTATTACTAATTTTAGTTTTCTCTATGACATTAGGCAGCTATGACTTTCATTGTCTTCATCTGTCAAATAGAGATCCAAATAATTTTAATTGGCTTATAAGGACTGTTAATACCAAGTGGGTGGCATGGTAGAAAACAAAACAAAACACTACATTTATAGAGAGAACATTGGGTTCAATACTCTGCTCTGCCTCATTCCTTACTTGCTGTACAGAACCAGAGGTTATCCTCTGGACCTCAGTTTTCTCATCTGTAAAGTGAGAGGTTGTATTAGATAATCCCTAAAGTCTCTTTCAGCTTTTAGTCTAATGATCAAATAGGATGGTATCTGAAGGTGATTTGGAAAACTAAAAGTACTGAATGAATTGGAAGGTTAAGAATTACATTGTTCTTTGGAAAATTTATTTCCCCACATAGGAAATAAATCTGACTTCTTTCATTTGCCTAACACTGACCACATGGCCAGAAAAAAGTAATATTGACCAACTGAAATGCCTTTCTTTTCAGGAAGTCTTCCCTCATATCTCCAGAGGCCTGAAATGACATCCCCCCATCTCCTGAGCTCCAATTGTATTTTGTCTGTCTCCTGTTTGGAAAAAAAAAATTCTTATAGAATAGTAGGCAATGTGAATGACCCAGTAGAGGCCTGCACAGGATTGTGGGCATTGTCATTGCCAAAGGGAAGGCAGCCAATCTGAACTGTCTGGCCTGGCTGCAAAGAAGAGGTGAAGATCCAGGGATCTATTTTTTTTCTGCTTTATTTTCCAAAATGCAGCACTGTATGGCTATTAACAGGAGAATGTTCGGAGCAAGCTTTGCAGTGAATGAAAACTTAGAAGATGGGCTTGAATCCAAACTGCATCACCTGTTGGTTTGTACCTGGGTGTTCATAGACAAAAAGTCTCTGTTTCCCCTTCTATCATATAGCTATCATCATACTTGAACCACCACCCTTGTGGGATGGTTGTGAAAAAAAGCACTTTGTAATACACAAAGCTCTATAGAGAGGTGAACAATTATTCTTGTTGAAAACAACAATGATACTAATCATTTTATTTTCTCATACAAAAAATTTTGTACCTCCTCCTCTTGGACAATTGAAAAGTCAACCATAGCTCATGTTTATATAGAATTTTAAAGCTTGTAATATATGTTTTCCCTTAATAACTTTTTGAGGTAGGAATATAGTCTTAAGCCATGAAATTTAAAACTGAACTCAGAGGAGGCAACTTGGTGGCTCAGTGGATTGAAAGCCAATCTTAGAGGTGAGAGATGAGAAGTAATGGATTTAAATCTGGCTCCAAACATTTCCTAGATGTGTGACCCTGGGTCAGTCACTTGAACCTCATTGCCCAACCTTTACCACTCTTCTGCCTTGGAACCAATATACAGTGTTGATTCTAAGATGGAAGGTAAGGATTTTTAAAAAATCAAACCAATACTTTTAGAATATCTTGTAGAATGATCCCCTTTTTACAGATTAGAAAGCCAAGAGTCAGAGAATAAGATTTTGTTCAGGGTCAAAAAGTGAATAAATGGAAGGAATCTGGGGGTATAAAAATAATAATAATATATATATATATATTTACATATATATATATATAATGGTTTGCAAACTGTTGTAGTATGTAATCTCATTTGATCTTTACAACAACCTTGTTAAATAGGTTTTGTATTTATTTCCTTTTTTAAAGATAAGGAAACTGATTCAGACAGAGGTTAAGTGACTTGACTAGGATCCCTCACCTAATTTAAGTCAGGATTCAAACTCATGTATTCATGACTCCAGGAATACCACATTTAAATTCATTAGAGTCAAGCTTCCTTAGAGACCTGCAGTTGGAGTCAGAGACATGGGCAAAATTTTGGATCTGGCATTTATTATCTTTGACTTTGGGCCAATGAATAATGGTATTATAGATATAGAATGGGGTTGGACTTTAGTGTTTGACTAATCCAACACCTTTATTTTATAAACAGAGACCCAGAGAAATGAAATGCCTTAACAAACATCACACAGATGTTAGCCAGTGGCAAAGCCTGGAAAATAATCTAAATTGTCTGACTTCAAATTTAACACTATTTCTAAGAGACCATGCAACTTCCATTTAATCCCTTGGAGCCTCAGTTTTATCATCTCTAAAAGAATCATGGAATCTCATGTCTAGAAGGGATATTCATTTTGAATTTGATCAAAAATCCCTCTGCAACACATCTGGCAACCCAACCCTTCCTCAGAAGTCTCTAGTGGGGACTATTACCCATTCCCTCTTGAGCAACCCATTCAAATCTTTGATAGTTGTCATAATTAGTAAGGTTTTCCTTTCAACAAGCATAACTATCTGTCTCTAGTTCCCTTTGGGGTCAAGCAGAGCAAGTCTAATCCTTCCTCTATAGGTCATTTTTTTCCAAATGCTTGACGACAACTATCTTGTTCCTCCTAAATCTTTTCTTCAATAATATGCCAACATTGCTTGTTTTTTCCAACTAGTAATACAAGACATAGACTCATTATCCTGGTTCCATTCCTCTGGATACTCTCCAGTGCCAGAGGCCATCATACCCCGACCAGCTGACAAGGTCATGGTCTGAGGAAAGGAGGTCTGCAAAGCAGACCCCAGAATGAGGGTCCCTGATGATCCCCCTCTGTGACTTCTCTCTCTAAGTTTTCCCCACTAATGGACTTATTATGATTATTATTCGCTCCCCAATACAGAAGAAATAATATGAGAGCAAATACTTATAGGATCAATAAGTATGTATATATATATATATATATACCCTACTTTAAGTTCCCTAAGTTATTACCCCAAAAAGACTGCAATTACAGAATTAAAGCCCAAATATTACTGCCCATGACCCCTTCTTTCTCAAGCACAAGACATGCTCCAAGGCCCTATAATAAACACCAGCCAAAGGCTTGTGTACTATAATGAATCTTTTCCTACAGTTGCCACACTCCAATGAATTTGTTGAAACAGAAGCCAAGCAGCATTGCTAAGCACTTCAAAGTAACACAAGAAAAACAGAACTTGTAAATTGAGGAAAACCCCACAGACTGGTCTGCTTTAAGTCCTCACATCTAGATATGAAGATGTTTTGTTGTTCACCTCCCAAGCAATTATGATTGATAGTGAAAGCTGACCAAAAGCACAATGATCATATCAGCAGGTCAAGGGGTACTAACCTACAAATAGCTTTATTCACATTAATCATATCTATCACAGAGTGTTGTAGACACTTAGTAACTGATCACAGAATTCTTTGTTGTAGTAACATCACAAGAGTGTTGTTTAGGTGATTTGATAATATCCAATCAAATTGTAGAATGTTACATACGCAGAAGATTGATTGACTGATTGACATCCATAGCTAGGTTCTACCTTACATCAAGCCCAAGATGAATTGAAGTCACTCCAATTAAAAAAACAAAAAAAGGGGAAGATGCCGGGAGCCATCAAAAACCACACTGTTTAACATGGTCCACGTGGAAACTGGAGACTGCAAAGCAGCTTCTAGGAAGGATGGAAACACCCACTGAAACCCCACTAAGTGACTTTCATTATTAACATCCCCTTATTATTGGAATTGCCATGATTATTATTCTTACTTAGCCCCAGGAAAAATAGATGAGAGCAAGATGCTTGCAGGGTTAATACAGATGTCCCACTCTGTCCCCCCAGGATATTACCAGGAATGCCCACTTACAAAATTAAACCTAAGGATTCTTATATACCCACTTAGAAAGGACCCTCTTTTCTAGGCATAAAAACTTCTGGCAAATCTGTGCTCTGAATTCCCTAACCTTTATCTGGGTCATGTTGATTCTACCCACTGATCTTGCCCTTAGCAACAGTGTTTCATTGACTATCTCCCTAGGCTTCCTGTCTGTTGTTAGGTTCCAAGGAAACATGTATGTTGAGAATGAAACTGTGTGCCAAGTAGATGTGTGATCATGAGGGTATAAAATAAAGTCAGGCCTCAGCCAAGGTAGAGCAATTTATCCTGTGAAACCTATACTGCAGGTTGAATGTGAAAGCTGTGACCCATCCATCATTTTTCTGACACTGTCCCACCTCCAAAACCTCATCCCCTGTGGGAGGCTGGCCCATCCCACAGCACTCCAGTTTATCAATATCCTTATTAAACTGCTATTTACCAGTACTGAGTACAATACACCACAGAATAAAGGAGAACAGTTAGCTCCTTATGCCTGAATACTCTGCCTTTCCTAATGCAAACTAAGATTTCATAGCTTTTTTGGCTAAGATACAAAAAATGAAACCAAGCTGATGTAGAAAGGTTGCTGTAAGGTTACTAGTGGGAAAAATGTATTGAAAGGACTTCAGAAACTTTAAAATGCTATTTAAATATCAAGAATAATCATTGAAATCCAGAAAATGAGTTCAAATCCACTCCAGGTTCCATTTGCTGCCTTTTCTTGTTTCACCTCCATTGAAGAAAATACCCCTTTCAAAATAGGCTTATCACTTCTAAACTCACCACCTGCTAATTCAAGACTGAACTGGCACCACCATCCTCTGTTTCCTCTCCTTTTCTGGTTTGAGAGTTGGAGAGTGGAGTACCAAACACCTTCTGAAGACTTCTTTTAGAGGACAAAAATCAACTCAGATCACTCCAGTGGGCATCTGTTACTCTGCCTGGTTTCAGTTCTGCAAAACTAGATGCTCCTTAATTGGGCACCTTCCTAATGTTCCTTTCCAACCCCCTTTCCTACCTTCTTTACATTGTAAGATCCTTGAGGGCAGGGGCTACTTTTATTAATTTTATCCCCATCACTTAGCACAATGCCTAACACAAAGTAGGCACTTTTTAAGTGTGTATTGGATATTATAAATCCTGGTTCAGTTGCTTACTAGTTCTGTGACCCTAGGCAATCCACTTATTCTCTGTCTGCCTCAGTTTTCTCATTTGTAAAGTGGGAATAATAATAGTACCCACCCTCCAGGGTTATTGTAAGAAGAAAATTAAATATTTGCAAAGTGCTTTGTAAAATCTTAAAGTACTATATATGTATATGCTAGATTATTTTTATCAGAGTTAAAATTTGAACCTAGATCATATAGCCCCAAATCTAATTCTCTTTACGATCTTCCATGCTTTTTCAAAGTCAAATGTCCTGAAGAGTTGATTGGTCATATCAATCATGTAGAGTTAAAATGAAAGGGGTCTCCCAAGGTCCTGCCTGAACAAATATTTTATTCTTCTTCCCCAACTCAGGCCTGCTTGGTGCCTAAAATTCACACTTAGGCATTTATTCAAGGCAGTATGTGCCATAGTATATAGACATTTAGCCTCCAGGACAAGAAGACCTAGTTCAAGTCCTGTCTCTGACATATTCTAGTATTATTTAACCTCATACTATTCTCAGAAATTTTCTAAGACTAGAGATTGCAGAGAAAGTGCCAATATGCATTGCTCCAGAGACTGAAGAGTTTCTTATACTATTGAAATCTCAGGGGAGGTCCCTGCTCTGATCCTAGGCACTTCTCTGAATGAAGGCAATGAAAGATGTTTTTTTAAAAAAAATAAAACAATTAGAACATGTATTTCTGTTTATGTTGGTAACTCCCTCAAATAATCTGACTTCTCAGATCTTGAGTTTCTCCAGAACCTCTAACTCATTCCTCTACTACATTTCAATGAATACAGAAATGGTCAGACCTTGAATCTCACCATTTCCCTCAAGCATTTCCTTTCCTTGGTCAAGAACTCTGACATTCCTCTGTCTGACCATAACGTCCTATCATATGCCTTACTGCTCTTAAATCCAAACTTTGCTCCACTCTTTAGTTTTCAGATCATTACTCTTGATCTGAATCTTGCTTCCTCCTTCTTAATCTTGACCCTATAGCAGGGGTTCTTCATATGGCATCCCTGAATTTCTTTTTATTTGAAAACTGAATTTCAATATAATTGACTTCTTTTGTAATCTTATCCATCTTGTATATATAAAAAACATTTGGAGCAACCTATTGTCCTCACCAAACTACCATGGAGCTATATATCTAAAAAAATTAGATGCCCCAATCTAAACCACAAGGATAACCTGGAATGGGGAGAATGTGATTCTAACATAAAGATGAATGAGAATCAGTAGCAAGGTGGCCTAGAACATCATGACTATGACCAAAATCAGAAGACCCAATCTAGTCCTAGCTCTGCCATTTGACAACACTTTTACCTTGGGCAAGACACTTTAGTTTTCTGAACCTCAGTTTCATTTTCTATAAAATGGGCAATTGGAACTACCTCTCTCACACTACAGGTCAAATAAAAGATGTATAAAAATTTTCTAATATCTCAAAGACCTGTAATTTCATTGGACTGACCCATGGCTCACAGTCTTCTGTATTCTTCCTATTGTAGTTGCTCAGTAGTTTTTTTAGTAGTATCTGACTCTTTGTGACCCCGTTTGGGCTTTTCTTGGCAAAGATACTAAAGTAGTTTGGCAATTCTCTTCTCCAGCTCATTTTACAGATGGAAAAATTGAGGCAAAGAGTTACATGATGGTAAGACAGAAATAAGTGTCTGAGGGTAGACTTAAACTCAGGAAGATGAATCTTCCTGACTAGACTCAACACTGTGCCACAGAGCTATCCTTCTGTATTCTTGGGACTAGTCTATTATCATTCACAGTGTGATCATCACCCGGTAAGTCATAAAAGGATGAAGTTTTATACCCCAGAAACTCTCAAAAATCCTCTAAAGGGGATGCAGTCTGTACTGGTGGGAAAAAAATTCCACAAAAGAAGAAACCACAGATACCTAAAGTATTGAACTTGTATTACAATTGTATCTTGTTCATATCTGCTACATAAACAGATGGGTATACATTAAAACTACATTCATGGTTCTCACATTTCTGATCACTGCTGCTACTAGCTTCTAGTGTCCTCCATTTCCAAATTATTTTGTATATCTGGTTAGTATATGTGTTGCTGTATTCCCCTAGAGAGATGGGAAGTTCTCTGAAGGCAGAGACTGTTTCATTTTTTACTTAATCCCCCATGACTATTACAGTACCTGGCACATAGTAGATGCTTTGTAAATGCTATTAATTAATGGATGCAATATCTTGATATTTACAAAGGGCTTTAAAAAACCCTATGAGGTGGGGGGGGCAAGGATTTTTATTCCCATTTTACGGATAAACAAACTGAGTCTCAGGGAGGTTAACTAATTTGCCCATAATCACAAAGCTAGCAAGCACCACAACTATTATTCTAATCTAATCTAAGATCAAGACTCTTTTCATTGCCTCACATTGCAGAAATTTGTTCTACCACTACATTGCCCTACACTGCAGGCTCACCACTACTAGCAATCAGAGATTTCCACTCTCTAATTTTTCTAATGATAAGATTATTTATCTATTATAGTTTTCTGTCTACCTGATGGGCAAAACAAAACCATCCTGGGATTGTGCTTGTGAACACTGATATTCCTTTATAGCACCAGGGTTTGTGGATATGATATTTATTAAGGAACTCATGAGTCATCTGTCTCCACCTTTACAGAGCTCACTTAATTTGACTCATTCATTTAAGTCTTGGGCTTTAAATAATCCTCTCATTTTCTATCTGTCTTGCTGTTCACAGGTCACCTAAGGCAATTCCCATTAAATCTTCTTTCTTGAGGATGGATACTTTTTTGGCATTCTAGAAGAAATGACCAGATCTGGTCTTCAATCATTTTGGATTTAAAAGAATGATGGAAGGATAAACTAGGACCAATGAAGAAGATATATAGAACAGACTATGTAGGAGTAAAGTTATAAGGAAAACTGAATAATTTTATAGACATTCCTATTCTTTTCTATATTTCTATTCTATTGGAATTCTATTTCTATATTCTTATTTCATAGCCAATCCTATAAGATAATTAATAAAAATAGCTTCAATGAATCCACATTTTTGGCACTTTACAGTTGATTATCTACTTATTTATAAAGAACCTTGGTATTTCATTGCCAGATCTTAGTAGGATTCCATAGTAGTACCAGAAGAGTCATTCATTGCTGAGAGCAGGAGATCTTTTATTTGGCAAGTTTCAGGGAACATAACACAGTTTCAATAACGGTACTATTGAAGAGGGGACAAGGCAAAAAGGGAAGGGAATTAAAGAAGCATCTATCTCCTGCCAAAGTGAGGCAACCCATCAACCCCACATACTAGGACTGACAAATAGGGAAGATATTCACCCAGAGATGTAGCCAGAGAGCCATGGCAATGATGGTCTTCATTAAAAGGAAACATGATCTTGAGAAAGTCTGCTTCTAAGACTTGATGAATGATTAAACTAAACTTTCACTTGTTTTTTAATTAATTAATTTTTAAATATAATTTTATTGATTAAGAAACATTCTCCATAGTTACATGACTATGTTTTTCCCTCTCCTTCTCCTACCTCCCATAGCCAATGCTCAATTACACTGGTCATTGATCATGTGTCATTGATCAAGATCTATTTTCATATTATTGATATTTGCACTAGGGTGATCATTTAGAGTCTACATACCCAATCATATCCCCATCGACCCATGTGATCAAGCAGTTGTTTTTCTTCTATGTTTCTGCTCCCACAGTTCTTTCTATGGATGTGGATAGCATTCTTTCTCATAAGTCCCCATAATTGTCCTGGATCATTGCATTGCTGCCAGTAGAGAAGTCCATTATATTTGATTGTACCACAGTGTATCAGTTTCTGTGTATAAGATTCTCCTGGTTCTACTCCTTTCACTATACATCAATCCCTGGAGATCGTTCCAGTTCACATCGAATTCCTCCAGTTCATTATTCCTTTGAGCACAATAGTATTACATCGCCAACAGATATCACAATTTGTTTAATCATTCCCCAATTGGAGGGCATCCCCTCATTTTTCAATTTTTTGCCACCACAAAGAGTGTGGCTATAAATATTTTTGCACAAGTCTTTTTCCTTATTATCTCTTTGGGGTAAAAACACAGAAATGGTATGGCTGGATCAAAGGGCAGGTTCACTTGTTTTTCTTGGTCCATATTGAACTCATGCATAAGGGTAATTCAGACAGTAGTCAGGGCAGTTCACTTTTTATAGGGAGGAATGAGATTCCACTTAGATGAGTCTCTGATTCCCACCAATGAGGTTGCAGGAAGAAGATCAGACATCTAGGAAACATCTCAATCATCTAGGAAATCATCTAGATCTCAATCCTCTATCCATCCGCTAGGGAGATTGCTAAGCATGAAAGATTCCAGAAATGGGAGTGGATGGGAAATGGATAATTCCAGAGAAGCATCATTTATTTTTCTAGACTTGTTGCCTTCTCCAACATTAAGGACTATGTTCTCATTACAGTTGGATGCTAGAATCATAGACTTAGTGTTGGAAGAGAACCTAACCTACTCCAATGTCCTTATTTTACAAATGAAGAAACTGAGCTTCCAGGGGGATACATAACTGGCATGAGGTCACCCAGGTACTAAATGATAGAAATAGTATTTGGAACCAAGTTTTCTAACTCTAAATCCATCCCTCTTTCCAATGTAAAATTGCTACTAAACCCTAGGGTTTTTTCTAGGGAAAACAAAAAATGAGAATGTAGTGAAATGAAGCACTAAGACCATTAACAATGGGAGAATATTTCTCCATAAGACTGAACCAGAGAAAAACAAGTGTTCCAGTATTCTCTGAATCTCTCTGAAATTAAAGGACATTCAATTCCATTCTCTGGTTTTCATACAGGCTTGTCTACATTTATTGAAATCCACTCAGCTGAAGCAATAGAGTGCTGTTTGAGGGTATTTTATAATGTCCTGACCTTTGGAGAAGCAATTACTTCTTGAATTTGTTTCATTTATAGAGTAAGGTGACTCACAAATGCAGCTCTCTGGTTAAACTTGAGGATGCAGAAAAGTTAACACGTTTACCTTTTCAGGCTCCTTTTCCATATCCAATGTGGTCCTTAAGAAGATGCTTAGTAGAAAGTCAGCAGCATGGGAGAATGGGACAAACAATGGACTAGGAAAAGAATTGAGATACCGGAGTTCTTGGCCCAGTTCTGTTCAATCTCACAACAGAATCTTCCTACTACTCCAACAAGACTGCTGGCTATTACTTCAACTCAATATTCCATATCTCACTTCTACATATAAGTACCCCTCTAGCCACTATGTCTTGAATATACTCCCTTTTTCTTTCTGCCTCCCATAATCCTTATTTTACTTTTAGTTCCACCTTGGAAGTCATATCTACCATATAACTTTTACTAATACCTCTAGTTGTTTGTACTAATAAGTTAGTTAATTTAATTGGACAAACATTTACAGTGAACTTACAAATGTACAAAGTGCTGACCTAGATGAGGGAAATAGAAAGATAAAAGCTAAACAAACAGACCCAGTCTTTACAGAGCTTACATTCATTTTTATTTGTATGAAAAGAATAATTAGATAATCCCTGAAGCCTCTTCCAACTCTAACATTCTGTGCTGTGTTTACTTCCTGTTCTCACATCCTATTTTTCTTTTAGTTTTGATATACTATGATTCTATTTTTTTTAAAGCACAACCATTAAAAACTCAAATTTTCCATTAAGTGGAATACAAGGTCAAGACTATTTATTTTCTAATCTTTAAGCACACAACACGGTTCCATATTATTATTTGATGCACGAGGGAGTATTTGAAGTTTTAAGATATTTTTATCTGAGATGTAAATAGGTTTTCATCAATTTTGTAAAATCATTCAATGATTCTACCACACAATTGTTGAAAGAGAAACCCATTTCAGTGGTATGGCCAAACTACAAATAAATAGAAGTGGTATACTGTGTTCTTGAGAATGAATGTCAAAGAAAGATGCAGGCTCCAGCTGGGTGATTTGCAAATGAAAGTAATTTATGATAATGATACTCTGGAAATTTGTCTTTAAATGTGATCCATGCTTTTCCATTTGTAATCTCAGAATTTAGATCAGTGATTTACACAAAATAAGTACTTGATAAATGAATTTTAATTAATTAATTCAATCAATCATTCTTCATTCTTCCAGAAAAAAGATCTGTGGAGGGTTATTTCAATACCTCAGTGGACCTCTGGTATTGGTACTCCTTCCAGTTATGTGGACTATAATTCATTTGTATCAGTCCAACCAGAGTAATACTTGTACAAATCTTCCCATAAATATATCCATAGGAGGCCAATTTAAAAAACTTTTGTAGTCACATATACTTTATGGCAGAGATAACAAACATGCTACCACAATACTCTGTATTATGGTGTGAAATAGATGAAAATGTAATTGGAGCTGTTTATCAAAATAATAAAAATGCAATAAAACATAGGTAATGATGTTATTTAAGTCAATTTTCAACCTTCAGGAATCCTTATGTATGGTTTAGTGACTTCTATTTATATTTGAATTTGATACCTCTGATTTACAATACTTGTCTTAGAGAATTTCCCATTAACAATGTGTTATTACCAGCTCATATCTACCATGTACTTTCCCTTTGTCCTCTAGTTGACCCAAAACTCCAGTTCTGCAGACCTTATGTCTTTCTATCCTGGAAGCTGCATATTCTATACCATACTTTTTTCAGGGTTAGTTACTTCTACCTCCAAGATTTCTATTCATCTTTAAAATATGCAGAAGTTTATAGAATGGAATCGCTATGATAAGTACATAAATGATCTCCTTAAAGACCATTTAGAAGTTTCTGCTTATTTAGAAGGCACAAGCCTAGCTAATGGACAATAGTATGATTGGCTAATATGACAGAAAAGAAAAATAATATATGTTAGAGGGGTTGTGGGGAAACTGGGACACTAATACACTACTGATGGAGGTGTGAATTGATTTCATTCTTGATAGAGATTTGGAACTGTGTGCAAAGGACTTTAAAACTATGCATAAATTTTGATTCAGCAATACCTCTATTAGGTTTGTATCCCAAAGAGATTTTTAAAAAAGGAAAGGGGTCCATCTATACAAGAATATTTATAGCACCTCTTTTTGTGGCAAAGAATTGAAAATGAGGGTATGCCCATCAACTATGGAATGATTGAACAAGTTGTGCTACATGATTTTAATGTAACATTATGGTGCTAACAAGAAATTATGAGAAGGATCATTTCAGAAAAACCTAGAAAGACTTATGTGAACTGATGCAAAGAGAACAGAACCAACATTGTACACACTAACAACAATAGTATTGGATGAACATTTATGATTAACTTAGATATTCTTAGCAATATTGTGATCCAAAACAAAACTCAAGTACTCATGATGAAAAATGTCAATGACATTCAGAGAAAGAATTAATGGAGTATGAACACAGACTGAAACATACTATATTTAACTATTTCTTTTTGTTCAAGTTCTCTTTCACAAAATTATTAATATGGAAAAATGTTTTATACCATTACATATGTAAAATCTAAATCAGATTGCTTGCCATCTTAGGGAAGGGCAAAGACAGGAAGGAAATAAGAGCAAATTTGACTCAAACTTTAAAAAAAAGATTAAAAATGTGTCTCTAGACAAGGGCACACAGGATGATAAAAAGTTCATGGCATACTGGGGATATTTAACTTGGAGAAAAGGGAGAACATGACAGCTTCCCTTCATTTTTCTAAAATCTAAGGATAATTGAATCAAAATAACAGCATTTTCATATACCAATTTAATCAGAAAAAGGGGTGAACATAAAGGTACAATTCTGTATTTTGAACAGTTTGCTTTTCTTTTAAAGTATATACTAAATTCAACATGCTATTTTCTTTTTTAATTCAATTTTATTTTAGGTCCCAGATTCTCTCCTTCCCTCTACCTGCTTTCTCACCCACTGAGAAGACTACAAGTACAAACCCATTACAAATATGAAGTAATGAAAAATAAAATATCCCATTAGCTATGTTCTGGAAAAAAAAAACATAAGAAAAGGAAAAAAGCTATTCTTCAATATGCAAATTTAATCCATCAGTCCTCCATCTAGAGGTGGAAAGTATTTTTCATCATTAATCTTTTGGAATTATAATGGATCATCTTGTTAATTAGAGTTCTTAAGTCTCTTACAGTTGATTATTTTTACAATATTATTATTAATGTGTAAATTATTTTCCTAATTCTATTCATTTCATCTAGTATCAGTTCAGATAAGTCCTCTTGTGTTTTTCTAAAGCCATCCCTTTTATTGTTTTTTAATAGCATAATAGTATTCCAACATATTGACATACAATAACTTGTTTAGCCATTACCCTGGTTGGTGGGTATCCCCTCATTTCCCAATTCTTTGCCACCACAAAAGTTTTTATAAATATTTTTGTATATATGAATCTTTTTCCTTTTCTCTTGTTCTCTTTGGGTGTAGACCCAGTAGCAGTAATATGAGATCAATTGCTCTCCAGAATGGTTGGACTAGTTTACAGCTCTACCAACAGTGTACTTGTGTACCTCTTTTCTCATATTCCTTCCATAATTTGTCATTGTCCTTTTCTGTCAGCTATGTCAATCCAATGGGATGAGGTAGTATTAGAGTTGTCTTATTTGCATTTCTATAATTATTAGTAATTTAGAGCATTTAAATACGACTGTAATTTATAATATTTTAATTATAATTTTGATTTCTTCCTCTGAAAATTATGTTCATATGCCTCAGACATTGTTCAGTTGGAGAATGGTTCTTATTCTTATGAATTTGTCTCAGTTTATCAACATGTTAATTTCAAAGCAGTCCTGCTTGTCTTTGTTTCCTACTCAGATGTGTTCTGTTCTCTTCTAGGTATGTAAAAAATGCTTCCATGACCCTCTTTACTTTTTCCTTACTTAAAAAAAAGTATGGTAATTCCATTGCTAATTCCCCCAAAATAGAAAAAAAGAAATAGGAAGCTTATTTTTTATCAGATATGTATAGTCAAACAACACAAAGCCACTCATGTCTAAAGCTGTGTGTCTCACTCTGCATTTCAAGATCATCATCTTTTTGCCAGGAGGTAGCCAATATATTTTCAACAGATCCTTTAGAATTAAGGTTGGTCATCACAAACATGTCTTTCTGAACTGTTTCCCCCCTTTATATTGTTATTATTTGCTAGACTATGGTTGCTTGATTTTTTTTTTTTGGCTTCAAGTATTTGAAAGGTTCTCACTTGGAAGGATTAGGGATCCCTTTCTAGGTTTTCAAGAAAAGATTGAATAGTTTTCAGAAATATGCTAAATTCTCTCTCTCTCTCTCTCTCTCTCTCTCTCTCTCTCTCTCTCTCTCTCTCTCTCTCTCTCTCTCCCCTCCCTCTCTCTGTCTCTCTGTCTGTCTGTCTGTCTCTCTTTCCTTCCTCTCCTCTTTCCCTCCCTCTCTCCCTCCCTCCCTATTTTCCCTCTCTTATTTTGCCTCTTCCTTTCATTCTCCTCCTCCCTCTTTGTTCTAGAAGCAACTATAAAGATCACAGAATTCAGTGTTTTGGTTTTGCAGAGGATGAAGTGAAGCTCATGCTAAATTCAGGTCTCCTCCTCCTACTTCTAGTAAAATGCTCTTTCTAATATCCCACAATATGTGCCTTTCTTATATGTATATGGAATGATATGTTTAGTGGGGAATGGTATTAAAGACTATGATTTAACTCTATGCCAAAGACATAGACTTTGCCCTCAAAGACTTAGACTAGCTTTATTAGTAAGACAGGAATGTAAATAATTTTCTATTAGAATGTGATACATGTCCCTATAGATGTATGGAGGTTCAGATGACAAGAGAAAATTCACTGGGGGGAGGGGACAGATCAGGAAAGAGAAAGACATAGGCAACACTTCTATTCATTTTATCTTTTATTTTTGTCCAATTAGACCATGTAAATTAAAAGTTTAATCCTATAACATCTGTTTATTTGTTTTGCAAACTTGAAGTTTGAAAGTTCTAATGCCAAGCAGGAGAAGGCTCCAATTGTGTCCTCTCACTAGGCACCTCCCCCCTCTAAAACCATCAACAGATAGCTGATATCTCTGCTTCTTTGTCCCTTGTACCTATCAGAAGAGAGTAGTAGTGGTACTATTTATCTCAAACAAATAAAGTGAGAAGGAGAAATACTGTAAACTCAAAGAAAATCAGCACAAGAAAGTCATGTTTTTAGCCAATGTGAAAGAATTCAACCATGTATTGTTTCATCGTGTACCGGGTTTTGAGTTGCTCATTCCCTACCCCTATCCTCTTTCTCTTTATATTCTCTCTTTCTGAATGAGAGAATTATAAAATTTTAGATTTGTAAGAGACCCTGGAGGTCAGCTTTCTTTTTTCATTTCTCCCTCCTCTCCCTTATTTCTCTTTCATTCCCAATACTTATTTTTTCTTGCTCTCTCCCTATCTCCTTTCTCTCTCGTCTACTTTTTAAATGTCTTTCCCCCTCAATTTCCGTCTTGCTTTCTCTGTCTACTTGTTTGTTTCTCCCTTTTCGTGTCCTTCCTCTCCAGTCTCCCTCCTCCTTTTTTCTCCCTCCTCCTTTTTCCTCCCTCCCTTCATCCTGCTTCGTCTCTTTTCTCTTGATTGTTGCCCCAGCCAGAAGAGTGGGCTCTTTGATCTGCTAGCACGTCTCTCTCTCCCAATCTCTTCTGCGCATGAGTCACCGCTGGCCGCCTCAGTGAAGGTGTGACAATTTCTGGGGACCCAACTGGCTGAGGAAGATGCGCTCAGCACCCGCAGAAGAGTGAGCAGAGGTTCAGCTCCCTATTTCAGTTGTGCTCTGAGACGTAGAGAAGAGAGTAAAGGGATTTTGCTCCAGAGATCATGAAGTGATTTGAATACCCGAGTCAGTCGGATTTCAGGGGGTTCAAAAATAATTTGGCCAGTGGGTTCCGGTGCCCAGTCGATAGCAAGGCACCTTTCAGCACTCTGGACAGCGGGTGCATTGGCTTCTCTTCTTGCTCCTTGAGCCTAAGTTTGCTCAGACTCAGACTGATTGCTACCACATCTCTCCTGGCCATGGGACCCAGGGTAAGTCCCTAGAGCAATGGACTTGGCTGAAGCCCTCCTGGCGCTCCTTCTCGGCTCAGTTCTAGTCGTCTCTCTTCTGTCCAACCTGCTGGTGCTATTATGTTTCCTCTCCAGCTCCGAGCTCCGCCAGCAAGTACCTGGGCTCTTCCTGGTCAACCTGTCTCTGTGCAACCTACTGCTGACCCTCCTAAACATGCCCTTTACCCTTCTGGGTCTCCTGTGGCGCCAGCAGCCGGTAGGGGACTGCGCGTGCCAGGCTGCGGGCTTCTTGGAAACTTTGCTGGCATCCAACGCCATGCTGAGCATGGCCGCACTAAGCCTGGACAAGTGGGTGGCCGTGGTGTTCCCACTGAGCTATGCGAGCAAGGTGCGTGGCCGCGATGCTGCGCTGCTGCTGGCCTACGCGTGGCTGCACTCGCTCGCCTTCCCGCTGGCCGCTCTCGCCTGCTCCTGGCTCGGCTACAGCGGTACTTACGCCTCCTGCACGCTGCACCTGCGGGCCGAGGCGGAGAGGAGGCGCTTTGCCGCCTTCACGGTGGCCTTCCACGCCGCCAGCTTTGCGCTGTCGCTGGTGGTGCTCTGCTTCACCTACCTGAAGGTGCTGCGCGTGGCCCGCTTCCACTGCCGGAGGATCGACGTCATCACCATGCAGACCCTTGTTCTGCTGGTTGATATACATCCCAGGTAACCAGAGGGACTGAAGGGAGGAATGGGGAACACGATGCTACCTGTGTGTCATCTTGTTCAATTCACTTCCCCTTACCGGGACTTGGCATTGTCTTTTGTAAAATGAGAGATTGGAACAAGTTTGGGATCTCCCAGGTCTCTTGCAGTTCTGACACACTTCTGTATAAGGGCACACTCTCTCACAGCAGGAATGCAGTCTGTGAAGCCAGGAATTGTCAGCTGCCAATAATGAATGAAAAAGACCGCAGGCTTTAGAATCTGAGGCTCTGGGTTTGCTCAAATCCCTAATGTCTTATACAGGACAGTGACCCCAAGCAAGTTTCCATCTTGGGGGTGTCTCTTTTCTCATTTGTAAATTGGAGGGTAATAACCCCTGCCCAATCTAACTCTTAAAGGTGGGAAATGGCTTAAACTCTACTTCTTTTCTTTTTCCTGGAGAGAGTAAGAAAGACCCCCAGTTGGTATTCAGGCGGGGCTAAATACCGGCTTATACTTTACAACTCCTTTGCATTCGCACACAGACGCACACAGTCCAATACTCTTTCCTTTTCAACTTTCATTTTTGTACACAGAAAAATGGTCGCCAGATAATAAGAGGGTAACAGCCTAAACCCCTTCTAAGTTTGTGCCTGGATTTCTGAGTGTGTATTTGAATATATGCGATAGATTATAGGTAAATGTGAATTGTTTGTGCGTGTTTATTTGTATGTTCTGGGGATCTGTGGATGTGAATAAGTATGTCTTCATGTACAAGAATCTGTCTATTTTTGTGTATTTGTCTAAGTGTCTGTGTTCGTTCATAAGTGTGTGCCTATGACTTTATGTACATCAGAGAATGTTTGATTGTGCTTCTCCAGTGAGTTGGTGAGTGTGTATGTTTCTTTGGTCCGATGTGGTGTCCTTGCGAAGGAACAGTGCGCAGATCGTCCTCTCCATCCTGTACCTCCTTCCTGGCGTCTCAGATTTTAGGTCTTTTGGGCAGGTTGCAAACGCCCCCCTCCCCCCTTAGGGGCCAGAGTGAGTTAGATGGGAATCCCAGGACCCTTAGCGCAGAGCCTTCTGGGGATCTCGGGGTCTGACTTTGTGGCTGATAATCTGGAGTTATCTTTCCCCCAGGCTCCCCGTCCCCCAATTCCCTAGAAGGCTTCAGGAGTAGGACTGAATGAAGGGAGTGGGGAGCAAGGAGGAGGAATTCTAAGTTTTTCTCCATCTTCCTTCCTTTTCCCTCTTGGTCCAATTCCATGTGTCCCGGGTTCTGTTTCCTTCCAATTCTCTCCTCTTCCTCCCCCGTCTCCCCTCCCCATGCATTCTTGACTTAACTTTGGGATTTTTGCCCTTTGCCTTCCAGTGTGAGACAGCGCTGCCTTAATGAGCAGAAGCGGCGGCGGCAGAGGGCCACCAAGAAGATTAGCATCTTTATTGGTTCCTTCATTCTCTGCTTCGCGCCTTACGTCATTACCAGGTGAGGTTTCACTGACTGACTGTTGGACTGAGACTATGGCCTAATACAATTGCTTTCCTGAGTTCTGAAACCTGGGCGCAGTCCTCAGCCCTGAATGGCAGTCAATCCTGTAAGCGAACAAACTTGTAAGATAATAAGCACTGAATTCGCAGAATGTCAGAATTAGAGGGAACCTAGAACACAGAATGTTAGGTGAGGACACAGAACATAGAATCTCAGCAGTAAGGGACTTGAGAAAATATGTGTTAGAACTGTAAGAGACCTCTGTCCTCAACACAGAGAATATAAGAGCATTCAGGGACCTTAAGACAGAACATAGACTGAGAAAGTTAGAGGGGATTTTAGAACAAGGAATATGAGGTTAGAGATCATTTAGTCAAGTCTGTTCACATGATAGATGAGAAAGCTGCATTCCAGAGATGAGAAGTATATTGTACATGATCACTGTCACCCGTTTATAAATGGAGAAACTGAGGCTCAGAGATGACTTATGATGACAATGGGTGAAGTGAAGGGATTATGAGCATCACAAAACTGATTAGACTAAACCAAGAATCACCACAATAGTATCCCTGACAAGGACTTGTCCAAACTTCTGCTTGAAGACCAGGGATAAAGTGTGCATGATCCATTCCACTTTGGGATAGCTCTAATTGTTTAGAAGATTTTCCTAATATCATATTGAAAGCTGTCTCTACAATTTCTGCCCATTGTTCCTATTTCTAGGACAGGAATTCTTACCCAGAGATCTGTGGAGAGATTTCAAGGGGTCCCTTAATTTGGCTAGAAAAAATACAACGTTATTTAATGTATTTGACTTCCTTTGAAATCCCCTGAAATTTATACATTTAAAAACATTATTCAGAGAATGAATCCATAGACTTCAACCAAAGGAACCCATGATATGTACAATTTTTCTTCCACTTGATTGCCATTCTTCAAATAGTTGAAAAAATCAGAATCATGGTCCTCCCTTAGTTTTTTTCATCTCAAGGTTTATTTAACATCTTTAAACTAGGTCAGCCCATCATTCAATGACACACTCCCAATACCCTTGATATCCTTTTGACACTCTTCTCTTTATCAAAACCTTTCTTAAAATGTGACACTGAGAACTAAACAAAATCCTTCAGATGTAATCTGAACAAAGTAGAGGACTAGATACTTTTCCCCTGACTTCTTCCTCTGCCTTGTGCTTTCTTCCCTGGGGTACTGTAAAGATATCAACTTAAAATAAGGGGAATGTTTTCATATCTCCCTGACTGAGTGGGTGACTGTTCTCCTCCTCCTTTCTAAAGTAGGTCTCTATATGAGGATGTATAAAATCAAAATGTTCACTAATCAATATTCCGCACATGAAGAGCTGTGAGTCACTTTTGGGAGTCTGTTAATTACCATATGCCACCAAGATTCAGATCTGTGTTTCTCCTCATAGTGTGAGTCTGCAACCTTGTTCACATGCATCAGGAATTAAAACAAAAAAAAGCCTCTCTATCCTTTTTTTTACTAAAAGGAACAAAGCAAAATGCAATGTCCTTTTTTATATAGATGCTTGGGCAAAATCACTATCTCTGAGCTCTGGATATGTTTGAAATAATAAATAAATAATGGAATGAGCCTTATTTATTATTTAAATCCTTATGTTCAGTTCTCTGAGAAAATGCTTATATCCAAATATGGAAAACATGACATCTATTTATATAATATATGATTGTTAAAAAAAACCCAACATGTACCAAAATGATTGTCATCCCCTTCAAAGTAGACAACTCATTCAGAATCTTTTGTATTTATTCCACTCTTGCTGCCATTGTTTAAAATATAGAGATAATAATTCACATTTACTTAGCACCTTTCCAGCTTATAAAACACTCAGTTCAAGCAAATAATTGATTATCTTTAAAGTCCATGAAGTAGGTTATTATAACCCCTTTTCCAAAGCAAAAGGCCTCGGGGGTGACATGATTTGCTCATTGTAGAAGAGCTGGCATTCAAATCTCAGTCTTCTGACTCACAATCCAATCCAGCAATCTTTTCTCTATTCCATGCTTCAGTGCGTCCAGTTTATGTCTCAAGTTAGAAGAAAATTTTTAATTTTGTATTTTAATTTTCTTTGTAGGAATAAAAGTAAATCACTGTTTTGTAACTTTAACTAGGAGCTGGCTTCTTACATTCTTCTGTGCAAACATGCCCTTCTGCATCAACACACAAAGTGAGATTGTTCAGTGACCAGAAAAGATTTGTCTGAAAAAAAAATCCTGCAAGGTCAGCAAATTTCCAGCTATTGAGGGAATTTAGAAACCCTGCTCAACTTTATTAGAAATTGAGGGATGCATTTTATTTAGAGCTTTTCCTAGACTGGAGAAATGCTATTTTATACATTAAAATTTTAATGGGGGCAGTTGGATGGCTCAGTGGATTGAGAGCCAGGCCCAGAGACTGGACGTCCTGGTTCAAATGTGACCTCAGACACTTCCCAGCTGTGTGACTCTGGGCAAGTCACTTGACCCCCATTGCCTAGCCCTTACCACTCTTCTGCCTTAGAACCAATACACAGTATTGATTCTAAGAAAGTAAAAAAAAATTAACAGTAACATCAGTCAGCATGATATTGATATAATGTTATAATATTGATAGCTAGACATTTATATAGAAAGTTAGAGTTTTGGAGGTATGATACATATTACATTGGAGAGACTGCTAGTTAGTACAATAGATAGAGCACTGAGTTCTGAGTCAGGAAGATCTGAGTTCAAATGTGACCTCAGGCACTTAAGAGCTGTGTAATCCTGGGCATGTCATTTAACCTCAATTTGCCTCAGTTCCTTATTTGTAAAAGGAAGACACATTGGAGAAGGGAATGGCAAACCACTACAGTGCTTTTGCCAAGAAAATCCCATGGATGAGTTCCTGGGATCACAAAGGATATAACCAAAGAACAATTAATGCATTAACTCATTTAGGGGAATCATTCTAGGTATTTTTTGCTGAGTAAATGAGTGAAATGCACACCCAATGCTATTTAACATTCTCATTTTAAGGAAATTAATGCTATTTTACCTTCTCCTTTTAAGGAAACTTTGATTTATAGTAAAATCCTATCCCTCCATTTCCTCTCAACTCCCCATGACAAGCCTTGACTCAACAAAACCACCCTATCACCTCCACCTTATTAGGGTTCAGCATTTTGAAAATGTCATGGACTTACCAGTAATTATGCCCTCAAAAGTTAAAAGGAGGATTTGGCAGTATTAAGTGATGGAAATTACCAATTGGTTTCTCCATGCGTAAAATGAGGATAATGATACTTGCTTCCTACCTTAGCAGGGGATGTTGTATCTGTAAGGGCTTCATTAAGCTCCTTGGAGGGATGAAATTTTGCCATGGTTATTATCATGCCTGATTTCTCTTTGCTTCAAGCTGAGGGACTATTTTAGAAGTCAATTTCCATAGTCATCTAAGTACATGGAATACAGAATGTCAGAGCTAGGAGATCTTAGTGATGACTGAATCAACCCCTTCATTTTACAAATGAAGAAACTGAGGCCCAGTGAGAGGAGGGCATTTCCTTATGGTCAGAGTGATTAAGTAAAGAGATCAGAACTAGAATCTTGGTCTTCTCCTTAGCTCCCTGAGCAAAAAATCTCAATCTGATAAATTGATAAGTCAGTTTGTGCTAAGTTATAATTTATAACAGGCATGTTTTGGGTCAAGGAGATATGGTTGAATTTGTAGCTTACTGAGGTTGTCCCGAATCTTCTCAGAATATTAGTTACCAATCATTTCTTAGTATTTAGTATTTCTAATCTCCTAGGGGAAAACTATGGGTCTGAGGTCCTAAATTCTTAGTTTTTTTTTAAAGAAAAGGAATATAATAATATTCTGATGAAATCATAAATGAAGCCTATTTAGAAATAATACTTGGGATGGAAAGAGGAGAGGGAATTAAATAGGGCAGATGGGAAAGAATTAGTTGAAAATGTGAGGGAATATAAAGAGGACCAGTCAGCTATACAGAGCTACGAGGTCAGAAGACATTGGTTTGAGGCTTGGTTCCGCTATTTTCTAGCTGTGTGACCTTGACTGACTCTCAGGTTGCTTCTGGATTTCATTAACTTCAGCTATAAAATAAGGATAATAGACCCTGATGACAAGATGCTTGTGGTAAAGAATCAAATGAAATTAGTATTTTGGAATCTATGGAACAATCTATCAATGTGGAGGATCGTTAGCATTATTATAGTTTACACATTAATTATTCATCCACCCCTACCACACTCCTAATGCTGCTGCTGACCCAACTCTGATCACTCTCATACCCACACGAAGGACCCTATTGAGAAAAGATTGGTGAGTTGGGGGCAGAGGAAGAAGGAAGAAGCCAATAGGAGGGAAGAGAGTAGTTTCCATCATCACCTGGGAACATCCATAGATTACTAAAAAGTTTCACAATGGATTTGGGACCCCAGAAAAGATGACAGGAATCTTGAAGTTTAAGGGGGAGAGCAGTGTAAAGCTTCAGTTCTGCCACTGTGTGACCGTGGGGGGGGGGAGTCACTTCACTTCTTTGTAATTCATCCTCATCAGGGGCAGATGGATGACTCAGGGGTTAGAAAGTCAAGCCTAGAGATGGGAGGTACTGGGTTCATATCTGGCCTCAAACACTTTCTGTGTGACCTTGGGTAAGTCACTTAACCCCTATTACCCAGCCCTTAACACTCTTCTGCCTTATAACCAATACATAGTATTGAATTAAAGATGGAAGGTAATGTTTTGTTGTTTTTTTTTTCCCTTAAGAAACTCATCCTTTTCTAAAATTGGTTCTTGGGAGACATTAATACCTAGACTGCTAACATCACAAGATTTTTTCTGAGAGGCAAATGAGATCATGGATATTAAAGCACTTTAATAGTAATAGTTCATGTTTCTAGAGGCATTTAAGATTAATAAACAGCTTTTACCACAGCCCTGCAAGGTAAGGAGAACATTATCTGAATTTTATAGATGAGTAAACTGAGACTCGGATTTCTCTTCTGTCACACCATATCCAGGGTTTGAACTGAGCTCTCCCAGTGACTCAAGCTTTACTCCTCTTGACCTATGGTATTTGGGGAGTGAGCACCTTAAATAAGTTTGATTATAATATCAGATTGTTCAATTCTTTTACAACAGGCTGGTCGAACTCCTTCCATTCATTACAATCAACAGCTACTGGGGAGTAATAAGCAAGTGCCTCACCTACAGTAAGGCTGCCTTGGACCCTTTTGTGTACTCACTGCTTCGTCAACAGTACAAGAAGGTTGTGATCAACATTGTCAACAGGCTGCTGAGAAGAGATTTATACCCATCATCTGGCTACAACAGCTCTCTTGACACAGAGAATGATTATTGCCTTCATCGGCCAAACTGAACTCCACTATTGGGGCTTAAGGACTGAGAATGGGAAGGGTTTTTTTGGTCACCCCAGCTGATTTTCAGCAAGCCTAAATGTTGGGCTGATTGCTGAGATGGGAACCTTGGTCATTTCAGAGTTGGAGACAAGGTCCAGTTTCCTTTAGGGACAACATGGGCCTGGTAGCAGGACTTTAATTAAGACTGAGGAGAAAAAGGGCAAAGGGGATGGATTTTTTTTCCCATCTACTTCTGCTAACATGGAATTTTGGGTTCAAGCTTAGGGACCAGGACTCAAATTTTTCATGTGCTGTATTGAAACAGATTGTGGGAGTTGGACAAGCATTTTGGAGTCAGAGGACCTAGATTAAAATCATTGCTGTCATACATGTTGCCTGTAGGGCCTTGGACCTCACTCCTTTGGAATTCAGTTTCTTCATTTGGAAAGAATTAGATTGATGACCTCTATGGTCCCATATAGCTCTAGTCTTAGAATTAATTAGAGGAAGGCTGTGACAGTTGGAAGAAAAGCCCAGCAAGAAGACATGGAAAACCTCCAGAATTTTTGCCTGCCCCTGCTTCAATGCTGCCTCTGCCCCTCATCATCTGATGAATTCCAAAGCATTGTTACATGTAAGAGGCTGTGTTGTAGAGCAGAAAAGGAACTGGATTTGCAGTCAAAGGACCTAGATACAAATCTCAGTCCTGTTATTGACCATCTGTTTGACCTTGTGCAAATCACTTCCCCTCTTAAGGCTCAGTTTCTTCATCTGTAAAAAGAGAGGGGATGAACATTAGGGTCACCAAGATCCTTCCAGATTTATACCTATTGTTCACTCAATATACCTTCATATTCCCTTAGAGTTTGGTTTAATCTGTTGGTAAATTAATAAATATAAGATTTATCACTTATTTCTTTGATGCCATATCAGCCTGGCATTTCTATTTGTAAGGTTAGCCTAGAATGGTCAAGGGAACCAGCAACTTCATTGCTAAAATATTTTTACCCTTTACTCCTGGATGGAGTATATTAGTTCATTTGCAGCAGGAAAGAGCTTTTCACTATGCCCCATGGGAGCTAAGAGTATAATGAATACAGTAAGACTGATTGTAAACTGGGAAGTTAACTATACCCTACACCTTCCAATGAGCAGGGCATTTTTTTCTTAAGTAAACTTTGAAACAAAGGCTCAGGGTCTGATATTTTAACTTCCACTACTACCCACCACCACCACGAAAACCCTCTTGCCAAAGTATCAATGGAACGAGAGTCAGAAAGTCCTTGAGGTCATAATATAATTTGTCGTCAGACTTCTAATGTCCAGTGAGCCATTGATGAGGTGGAATGAGGGAAAGGCCAGATGTTTACAGAATCATTCATTTGACAGGATTCAAGTGTTGAATGACTATCTATGGCCTGATATGAAGATGAGCTTAAGGCAAGTTTAAGATGTGTTGGGATACTCTTATTTTCTTTCCTCTGTAAATGACATGTTTAAGACATAGACTGAGAAATCCAATCCTAGATTGTAAGTTATCTCCAAAGATGTGGTCCTTCAAAAAAAATCAAAGGCAGTCTATTACTATGTACTGACTCAACTGTTTGACATTTGAGCTGCTAACGGATCACTTCTTACTTGAATGACTCACTTCAGGGGGTTATGACCTAATATCCATCATTTGACTGGATTTACCTCATCAAACCCGTTTGCATGTATGGGTCCATTGTCAAGCCAGTGAAATATCTGGTTGTTGCAGTGCAATGGGATGGATAAAGCAATGATTTAGGAGTCAAGAAAACTGGATTCTGGGTCCAGCTCTGCTGCCAGTTAGTGTGTGCAACAATAGGCAAATCTCTTCACCTTTCTGAGCTTCAGTTTCACAGTTTGCCACAACAAAAGGGTTAAAATTAGACTATCTAAGATTCCTTTCAGCTCTAACATTTTGTGATTCTTGCTTACAATCAATAAATGACATTGATCTGGATTGTGCTATTATAAATCCAAGTCTGGTTGGTGATAATTTGACTGAGTTATATATATATATATATATATATATATATATATATATATATATATTCCACACATACCCAAACCCCAGACCAAATGTGTCCATCTAAATGGATCATGTTTCAAAATGTAGGGAAATAGATTTTCACTAAGGAAATTACTTTAAGAATCCAAGTTGCTGAATTAAATTATAGTGTTGGAAAAGACATTTGACATCATCTCCTCATTTTATAGACATGGAACTGAGGTCAATGTTAGGGAAACGATTCATTCAAGGTCATTCTGCTAGAAGGTGAGTGAGGATTCATACCCAGGTCACCTCATTCCAAGTTCAGTGGGTTTTTTGTTTGTTTGTTTGTTTTTAATCACAGTATGATGTTATGAAGCCAAAACTTGGTCTGGGGTGTAGGTTAGAATTTAATTTCCTCAGTGGTCCTTCCCTTCCCTTAATGGTGAAAACATCTCCATAAAGCCCTCCTACTGCTTTCTTAGCATGTGAGTCATGTAGACCTCAATGAAGTAAAAATAATCTTGCTTATGTTAAATTGGAATGTGCTGTTCTATTTTGTCCTTTCAGTAATGTGTTTCAGTAACATTGTCCCTTTATGTCTGTGTAAATACAATATTTAGAGGAAAATATGTACGATAAAAAAAATGTTGCCTATTTGTCACAGATTTTATACCTACTCCACTGGGACCTTAGGAGGAAGTTCCCCAAGGAAGTATGCCATTGCTGTGAAACAGTCAGTAATCTTTCTGTGTGGAAGAATCCAAAAGATTTTTTTTCAAGTGATTGCTTAAGAAAATCAGTATTTTGATATAGATTGGATTTTGTCATGGCCACTTGATGTCCAGCTCAGTGGATGAGACTCTGAATGTATTGTCTCTTTAGGCTTTCTTGGCCTTGATTTTGTTCTTTAATTAAGTGCTATGTATTTTGAGAAAAATGCATCACATGTCCTTCAATGTATCATGAAGCTATGTGGTTTCCCATGTGATTTATAAACCAATAAAAGTTTCATTTGAGTGTGCCATTTCTTTGTTGAAAATTAATTTAACCCTATATTATGTCTATCAAGGCAGTTATTGATCTGGCAAAGAACAGGCATGTTTATTGAACAGTTTTGGATAATAAGAATGCAACTCCCATCTCTTTGGAGTTTTGCAGAGTTTGCAAAGTAATTTTCCTTAGGATGACTGATTGAGATAGGCACAACTAGGTCCTAGTTAGTGTAAATAATTGATACTGAGAAGTGGTTTCATTATTTGAATTTGCACTGCATATTTCCATTGGGCTCCAACTGATAATTATTTAATTATAACTTTAAATTGTACAAATTACTATTTTACATGTGAGAAAGTTGAGACTCAGATGTGTAAATTGACTAAAACCACTTGGTTTATAATTGGCAAAGATGAAATTTGAGCTCAGGTCTCTCAAGAGCAGTCACCAAATGAAGAGTTCTTTTCACTATATATATGCCAAAGTTGGCAAAGATGTGGCATGAGTGCAGAGCCAGCACTCAGGGAGCTGATTCATTCCCACTCTTCCCAGCACTCAGACATTTTTTGCATGCCTTGCCCCTCTGTCGAGTCACCTAAAGCAAGCACTTCTTCCCTCTTCTCTCTCAGGTAATGTGGGGGCTCATGGACAGCTTGAATCTGCCCTCTGGGCACTCTATCTCTGAAAAGGTTTGCCAACGCTGCTATGCCATGTGATGGATAAATACTTGGACTGAGTCATCAGTCTAGATATTTCTACCTCCAAAGCCATGCAGACTACATCCCTAACTAATGAACCTTCACATACCTAGATGAGAGCTATCAGATGCCTAGCTTATAGTAAAATTTTTCCTTTTTTTTAGTAATAAATAAACAAGTTTTAATCTACATGAAGTGGTAAGCATCACAGGGAAGCTCCTGGTCTTCTAAAGTAAATGGAATCAAGGCATGGACACTCATGGGCCACTTAGTAAATGAAGGTAGATGTGATTTGGGAGGAGTGACTAAACCCCAAATCCCAAAGTGATTATTTTTCTAAATGCACAGCTAATCTTACCTGTCAGTGCCACCTGCTGGTTACATATATTGGTTATAGAATATTATTGTGGTTATATAATATCTGCATGACTAGCTCGCTGGCTAATATCTGTATGGATTCCAATTGGTCAATAAACATTTATGAAGCAGCTATTATATGCCATGCACTTTTCTAAGTGCTGGGGATACAAATAACAAAAAAAAAAAAAGATAGTGTCCTAGAAAGTTTACATTCAAATGGAAGAAGAAAATGTACCAAGTAAGTTGCAAAGGGGAGGAGTAATAGGGAAATGTCTAAGAGCTGCCCACCTCCCACCCACAAAGAGGAACCATGAAAAATTGGACATGACCTTATTCTAGTCACCTGGAGGAATCTAGGAGTCAACTAACTTTTCCCTCTTTCTCACCTTCTACATCTAATCAGTTGCCAAATCCTGTTAATTTTATATCTATGACATCTCTGGCATTATTCCCCTCTTCTATACTCATAAGACCAATAGCCTTGTTGAAGGAAGCCTAGTGGGTAGAGTATTGGACTTGGAGCCAGGAACACCTGAATTCAAATCCTATTCCACTCACTAGGTAGGTAACCCCGGGGAAGTCACATGTTTTAGTCTCAGTTTCCCCTTCTATAAACTGAAGATAATAATTAGCTTCTAGCTATCAGAATTGTTGCAAGGAGCAAATATAGGGTATGCTACAAAGACAAGATACATCCTATTTACATATCATATAGATTATTATGGATATTTATTCTTGTAAACTTTAAAACACTATGTAAATGCTAGTTTAATAGCTTAATAGTTTAATAGCTGGGCTATTATAATAGCCAATTTTATTACTGGCTTTACTTCCAGTATTTCTTCTCTCTAGGCCATCCTTCACACAGATTCCCAAGTTATCCCACTTTCTGTGGCTCCCTGTTACCTACATAATAAAAGCAAACTTTTGATCCTGGCACTTAAGACCTTCACAAGACTGGCACCTCTTCAGCCTTATTTCATACTATTCCATTTTTATCAGCTCAATATTCCATCTATATTTTATTTTTCACCATTTTCTAATTTTATGCTTTCTCTGGTCTCAATTCCTCTGTATTTCCCTTGGAAAGTTTGTTTCCTGATCTATATTTTGTTCATTTCTGAGATTTATTTTCTCTGTATCTCTATCTTCCTTGAAATCTTTTCTTTCCATAATGGCCCAATATATATACTAATTTTTACATGGCATTCTGATCTCTCAAATTTGAGGAGATTCCCTCCCTCCCTCCCTTTTATCTCGTGGTTCTCTGATCTCGTTCTCATACTTTTCTCTTACTCATTTTTATTATTAGTTACTTGTAGACATTTCTTACCTTTTCTAGATTATAAACTCTTTGAGAAAAAAGACTGTTATTTTTAAAGTTTTCGTATTTGTAGATCTAAGTCCAAAGTCATTTTGTCAGTCAGACAATAAACCAATAAACATCAAGTGCCTCCTGTGTGCCAAACACTGAGCTAAATACTGGAGATATAAAAGCAAAACATCAACAACAACAAACAGCTCCTGCCTTCAGGGAGCTCAGTGTAATGGGGCCAGGGAATAATATAATAACAACTTTGTACAAATAAGCTATACATAGGATAAATTGAAAAGGATCATCAGAGGGAAGGTTTTAGAATTAAGTGGGGTTATACATCATAGGAACTTAGTAAATATTGAATTGAATTGTAATAACTAAATATTTCCTGAGCATATACTATGTCTCCATGTTATGTTACACTCTGTGGATACAAAGAGGCATAAAAAATGATGCCTATTCTAAAGGAGTTTAAAATCTAGATGGCAGTATTGTTGTTATTGTTATTGCTGAGTTGTTTTTCAGTCCTAGATGACTTTTTGTGAATCCATTTGGGATTTTCTTGGCAGAGATGCTGGAGTGGTTTGCCATTTCCATTTTCAGCTCATTTTATAGATGAGAAAATTGAGGCAAGCAGGATTAAGTGACTTGCCCAGAGTTACACAGCTAGTACATATCTGAGGTCACATTTGAACTCTAGACCAGGCACTTTATTCACTAAGTCAGCTATATGGCAGTATAGAAGGCAATACATAATATACAGCATATACCAAAGGTTTTAGTGCAAGGACACTTGGTATTAATAGAGGCACCATGTAACAACAATGAGTAGAAAATCCGATTCAAAGGCAAGAAGAACTGCCTCTGACACATTGGCTGGGTGACTCTGGGCAAGCCACTGTCCCAGCAACCTTTCTAAAACCAGAAGTTACAGGGAAGATGGCCTGCCTGCCAGCCTTGGTAGAGGGAATCTTCTCACCTGGAAATTCCTTGTATCAATGAAGGCACAATTGAAGTCCATGTCCTTGTAAACAGATAAAGCAATATATCATAAGTGCCAAATGAGTGATATGAATATGGAATATCAAATCCAGAAGAACCTTAAAATATCCAATGTCAGATCTCAAAGGGACCTTTGGTTGTCATTCAGTCTAAGCCCCTCAATTCAAAGAAAAAGAAACAAGAGTCAGAATAGAGGGGCTTGTTCAAGGTCAGGTTTCAGAGCAGATGCTATCTATACAGCCTTTTTCACCTCTGAATTTTACAATTCTTTAAGTACTCCTTAACAGGAGTTAATCACTTTTCTTTTTTTCCTCCTTTCAAAAGGAAAAAAAAAAGCTCCAACCACTTCTGTCCCCTTCTCCCTATCTGCTTCTTCCATTTCTCATCATCCCTGGAATTAGCTTCATTTTGCTCCTTTAGGTATTTATTTATTTGGGGCCAACATCTGTAATTAAGAAGGTTCCCCTGGCAGACTATTTCCAGGCTAGATCCATTATTGGCTTTGCCATGTAATTAAGTCCCCAGCTCAGGCAGCAACTCACCACTGCTTATTACTTGTAGAAGCTTGAGAGGAGGATTTGAAGAGGAAGGGAAGGGAAGACTTCCATAGCCTCTTTACTGACTGCTAGGGAACCACCAGGAGCCAGATGGAGGAGGGATATTCGGGGAGCTGACCTGTTGATTTGTGCTCTCAAGTAGACAATCACCATTTTGAGGATCTCCTCTGACACATAGAATTGAAGTCTGTCCAGTGACAGAGAGAAAATGAAATTTTGCACTCAAGTGGTTTTAAAAAATTCTTTTAATCCACCCAAAGCTGAGAGATGACCTATTGAACTGAGAAAACTCTGATAAGATTAGCATTCACTTATACAACACTTTGAGAATTATAAAGGGTATTGCTTCAGTTATGGAGATGACCTGTAATTCAGGTATTATCATCCCCATTTTAAGGATGACTAAGTATAAACCCAGAAAGTGGAGGTATCTGGGCTGTAGTCACCCTTCTAGAAAGTGGTAGATGTTAAAAAAGAAATAAGGCCAGCCTTTATGTAGATCTTTTCATCCCAGAAGAGATTTCTTGCAAAGTAAGGTACAAAAGAGGAAGGTAGGTCAAGTTTTGGTTGAAGGAGTGAAACTGATTTAAGAGAAGATAGTGATTTGAGTCAAAAGTATGGCTGGGTGGCAATATAACCAGGGTTTTGCCTTAGGGTGCTAAAATAGAGATAGGGAAGTGGTCCTTCCTCCTACAGGTTATCTTAAAAAAAAAAAAAAAAACCCTTTCCTTCTGCCTTAGAATTGATTCTGTGTATTGGTTCCAAGGCAGAAGAATTATAAGGGCTAAACAATGGGAATTAAGTGACTTGCCCATGGTCTCACCACTAGGAAGAGTCTGAGGTCAGCTTTGAACCTAAGACCTCCTGTCTCTAGGCCTGGCTTTTAATCCAATGAGCCACCCAGCTATCTACTAGGTTACCGTTTAACCTGCCAACCTTCATTCTTGCATAACTTCTCTACTTCCCACACCATGGTCACTGAACACTCTGTGCCTGAAATACTCTCCCTCCTCATCTCTGCTACCTGGCTTTCCTCCCTTCTTTCAAGTCCCAGTTAAAATTTCACCTTCTATAGGAAGTTTTCCCCTATCCTCTTTAATGATATAGTGCCTTCTCACTGCTGATAATATTCAAAGTATCCTGTATTTATCTTGCTTGAATACAGTTTTCTGCGTGTTGGACAGTGAGGACAGAAACCTTTGTTTTTGTTTTTGTTTTTTAACCTTTCTTTGTATTCCAATGCTGGGAATATCTTCGGTACTTAATAAAATCTTGTTGCCTGATACTTGACAATATCCTCCCCAGTAACATTTCCTAGGGCATCCCTTTGGCCATCATCACTTTGTTTCTGCCCAAGTTCCTCTCAGGAGCTGGTTGGTGATGGTTGATAATGTTAGTACTATCAGTACCTGGGTGGGACTCTCTGGGGGACAGACTGATTCTTCTCTCCCATGTCAATCAGTCCAATGGGAGAGAACTGCCTATTTACCTAACTGGATCTGCTATCTACTCCAGAACTGATACCTACTCTCTGGGATCTATAGTGGAAAGAATTGGTTATATTCCCTAAGATTCCTCCCCTCCCCCTCCTGTGAAGTAATAGTCCAGGAAGAGCTTTAGAAGTGATTGATCTCTGAGACACAAATTAGTTGAGGGGTGGGGAGGGATGGGGAAGAGAAAAAAACTCTTATAGAATTTTAGAAGAGGAAAGGACCTTGGATAGTCCAATATATTTATCATCAGGTGAGAAAATTGGGGCCAGCGAGATATGGGAATGTGTTTGATACAATAATAGTAGGAAGGGGCAGAGCTAGGATTTAAACACATATCCCCCTGACACAAACATCCCATGTCTTTTCTGCCACATCACTCTCAACGAACAGAAGTGACTTATTCAGTTGCATGGCCAGTAAGTTGTTAGATTTGGGATTCTTAAGATCTCATCAGTAGAGACCACCTAATTCAGACTCCTTATTTTATAGAAAAGGAAGTTGTTGCCCACAAGAGTTAACACAAGTATCAAGGTCACTCAGTAGGAGAGGAATGGAATTGTGTCATCAGAGTAAGGGACCATATTGCATAATCATGAGGGACAGTGAGAGCCTCTGGCTCTCTCTGTGGAGAATTCAGCACAGATGTTGAGTCTTTCTGCCAAATCCCCTTGAGGGAACAAGCAACTGCCTTTGTCTCAGATCTTTTAAGACTGACTTTTAAAGACCCCCCTCCTTCTCTTTCCATGGGTATAACAGTGCAGGATGTTCGGGATTTATAGTTCTGATTAGAGTGGAAATTTACCATTGTCTATCTTCTAACACCAAATTAGTGAATAGCAATAATTGCATTTCCATAGGTCCTTTTATTTGTGTCTCATAGAAACACTATAAGTTAGTCATCTCCCTTGCATAGGTGAGAAAACTCAGAATTTTAGGGGAAGTGTCATATGGATATTAGGAAGAAGAGTTGAACTAGAGCCCAGGAATCTAAGTTCTAGATCCTTTTCTGACTCAAGGTCCAGAGCTGTTTCTACAATATTGTTGTTACTTCATTTTCTAAAAGGATCAATGACATGGAATGATATCTTGACTTGTGCATGAACTGGATTTCATCATCAGTCTCACTCTCTCTTCCAGAGTCATCAAAGTACAGTGGCAAGTCAAAAGTCAAGATGATTGGTGTTGGCTCTGGATGCAGTGGGTGACCTCGGTGTGGATGTATGACCAAGCTCTAATCTCTGCCATATTGAAGGATTTAAAGAATATCAAAGTTTGGATAACACAGAATATTAGAACAGGAAGAAGTTAAGTATAGACTATATAGTGAATATAGACCATAGAATGTCTATGGGACCCAGAAGGGACCTAACTGCATAGGAATTAACATGTCTCAACTGGAAAGGGCTTTAGAAGAGAGAATGTCAAAGGTAAAAGGAATCTCAGTACATATAATGAAGGAACTGGAAGGGTTCTTAGTACACAGATCGTAAAATAGTAGAATTGGAAAAAATCCTTAGAGAATATGGAATACAACCTTTCTTTTTCTAGGTTTGGAAACTGACTGGTGGAAAAAGACCAGTGGGTGAATAGACTAATTTCTTGCTGTAAATTTAATATATATCCTAATTCTCTGGTCTCACTATAATATTCAAAAGATAGTTGTTTGTAGGAGGAAACATACTTTTTAATGTCCTTCTTAACTAGGAAACCGTGCCTTAGAGGCTGGCACATATTAGACTTTTATGAATAACTTCATATTGAATTGAAAAACAATTTGTACATTTACTAGGTCTTTAATTGAAAGGAGGAGCAGTATTTTTTTTTCTAGTACAATAAAAATAAAATTATTGTGAGAGGAAAAAGATACATGATCAAGCTTTGTCTTTGCCACCAATTTACACTTTCTTTTTCTGGGTTGCTGTTTCATCATCTGTAAAATGATGAGTTGTATTAGGTGAGGTCAAATTCCCTTCCAGCTTTGACATTTTTGCTCTAAGCCCTCCTCCAGATCTAACATTCCATGACCTAAGTTCTACCTCTCCCATTCCATTCATTCCATTCCACAAATCTGGCATTAGGCTTGGCATTGAGGAAATAAAGATGGAAAATGACCATTTCTGCTTTCAAGAAATATATCATGTAATTCTAGTGGATTGTAGATCTTAAGTGTGGTCCTCAGAAGAGAGTGATAGTAACAAAGAAGAAAATGAGAGAAGTAGGAAAATACTTTCAGATAGGAAGAGGGAAATCAGAGAAAACCTCATGGAGGTTTGAGCTGAGCTTTGAAAGGAAGAAAATAATTTCACCAGGTTGAAATAAGGAGGGAATATTTTTCATAATGGGTGGTGGTGGTCTCCCTGAATGAAGGGAGCAGGATAATGAGTACAAGACAAGAGTAGGGGATAGTTAATAAACAAAATTTGTTGAAAAGTAGCATAGATAGTAATGGAAAGAGAGATTGGAGCCAGAATGTGAAGGACTTTGAATGCCATCCTGAAGAGTTTGTAGTTTTTCCTAGAAGAAATAGGGAGCTACTAAATCAGGAGAATAATGCTGTGCTCCTAACTGTACATTAAGGAGATTTGTGTGCAGCTAGCCAGCTGTAGGCAGGACATATTAGAGAGGTAGGGGACAGAAGAATCAGATAGAAGTGATCATACAGTAATCCAGAGAATTGGAAAAGAAGGTCTGCACTAGAGTAGTTGTAGCTGGAAATAAATTAATAAAAGGTGATGCTATTTTGGGGTGGAATCTACAGAACAGGAATTGACAACAGATGGAAGGTGGAAGATAAGACAGAAAGAGGAGTCAAAGATCATAGGATCATAAAATTAGAGCTGGAAGGGATCTTAGAGATCATTTATTCAAAAATTCTCATTTTGCAAATGAGGAAAATGAAGCTCAGAGAAATTAAATACCTTTCCTCAGGTATGGGAGGTAGTAAGTGGTAAAACTGGAATTCAAACTCAGGTTTCCTGGCTTCAAATTTTGCATTCTTTCTTCTGTAATCCAGGATTCCAAGAAGACTTAGTAATTGGGAGGAAAGTGTTTCTATGAACAGAAAGGGGAATTTGAAACAGGACCAAGTTTAGAAGAACTAGATGAGCAGATGATGATGCCTTGGATATGATAAGTTGAAGATTCCACAGAGAAATATTCAGGAGGCCACTGGAAATGCAGGAAGGTAAGTGGGAAGGAGAGGGTGGGCTGGCTTCACAAGTATGGACTCATGTCCATAGAAGTGATAATAGAAGTCCTGGGAATGGATGAGGTTGTCAGGGGAAGTTTTTTGAGGAAGATAAAAGAGAATCTAGGCTTTGGAGCATGAGCAAATTGAGGGAAGGATGAATCAGGAAAAAAATAAAGCTCAAACAGAGAGAGATCAGCTAAATCAGAAGACAAGGGAGGAGAAAGGTCAGCAGGAGATAGTTGGAGCTCAACCTTGTCAAATTCTGTAGAGTGATCAAGGGGAATGAAAATTTAGAAATGAAAGGTTCAGGGCCCTTGACAGAACAAATCCACCGAGGTGGTGGCTTCCTGTACTTGAAGGAACCTTGATTTTGGAGACAGGGGAGTTGGATTCTAATTCTATGGTGTGACTCCCAACTAGTCAATTAACCTTTTGGGGTTCCAGTTGTATTCTCTGTAAAACAAGGTTTTTGTGAGCACGTTTATCACAAATCCCTTTTTCTTTCCACTTTAAAGGTTCCTGACTCCTTTTGCTCTCTTACAACCAAGAATTCTGAGATTTATCTCTTAAGGAGGTTCCGGGGGAGCCCCCCCCAAAAGTTTCTAACTCACTAAAAGACTGAAGGCAATAGAAGGAATAAGTACTGTGTTTATCTGTTTTCTCTTCTAATCCAGCCCTATTAAAAAAAATCCTACCTCCCCCCCTTTCCTTTCTAAGAAGCAGGGGCGGCCAAATTGCCAACTGTAATCTGATTCTCAGCGCTAGGATCCCATAAAATGCTAGCATCAGTCAGCCCGGCCCACTCTATCTGGGCTCCTAGCCCCTGGCGCAGCGCGGTGCGGGGAGGGAAGGAGGGCAGGCAGGCGGGGGGAGTAGGGTGGAGGGGGAGCAGAGAGAAGGGAGAAGAGGGGAGGGTAGGACGGGCTGGGCCAGGCTGCGGGGCTCCAAGGAGGCTGCGAGGGGAGCGCACGGCAGCCAGTGCCACATCACAGCTTTCAGTTGAGGCCGTAGCGGACAAAGGGCGCCCCCCCATGTGGCCACCATTCCCGCTTCTGCTGGGGCTGCTCGGCTCCCTGACCGGGCTAACGGCTGCTGGTCCCAGCTGTAAGCCCGATCAGGATACCATCGGTAAGAGCGGGGCCACTGCCACGTCCTTGACCACCAGGGGAGATTGGGAGCCCTGAGGGGAGAAGGGAGCCACCTATCAAAGGGCAGGAAAAGAGGCCCCTTTAGCCCCCTGAAGATTTTTGCAGGGCACAATGCAGGGAAGCTGGGTGTCTGGGGGGTGGGGGGAGTCTTTTTAAAAGAGACTGGACAGAGTCACGCTCAGCTGCGAAGCTGAGGGGTGGAAGACAGTGTTGAAGCAGCACAGACTGTTTCCCTTCCCGTAGTAGTTAGGTAGGGGTCATTTCGCTGGCGTACCACTTCCACTTGTATTAGGGTTAGCCGCGTAGCCTCGTGGTGTATGGGGGTGGTCTGGGGCTTCTAGCCACTTAGAGCTGGGGAGCTGTCTCTGCTGGATAGGTCAGGGCCATATGTCTTGTCTCATCTTGTCTATGCATTTGGACAGAGGGGGATGGGAGCTGGGAAATCTTCCTCCTTGCCTTTCCAGGAACACTGGTCAGTCTGGTATTCAGTCCCGGTGAACGTTTGATCCGTTAGACAGAAAGAAGTTACCTAAAGTCTCCAGATTACATTGCTGTATATTTGGGGGGTGGCTGTGGGAATACAGAGTGGGATCGACTACTGGAGTGGGGGACTCAGTCTGAGGTGGGGATGAGTGGGGAAAATAGAGTCTTTTGATGGTGGTAATGGGGTCTTGTAGTGCTTTCCAGGGACTGGATATGTGACTGACAACCATTTTGGGAGTTTAGGGGCAAAAAATATGAGTCACTTCACTTAAACTTTACTCAGTTCTCTGTGTTGGTTAACCAGGCAATGCTGAGGAATTGTTATCAGAATTAAACTAAAAAGGATGTAATAATGGAAGAAAATGCACAGGTTCTCCCTCCCTTCCCTACCACAAATTCTACTCTGTGGACCTCAGTTTCCTTGTTGTAAAATGAGGAATTCATGTTTCTTCTGTGCAAAATGGAACATAAGGAAGGATGAGGTGGCTGGATTAGATGATATCTAGTTAGCTAGTCTTGCTCTAATCTAGTCTGTTCTCCAAGTTTTCTTCCAACTCTAACATTTTAGATTCTAAGTCTCCTGCCATTTCTGACATCCCAGGACTCCTCCTAGCTGTGACACTTTAAATACCAAGGACTCTTTTCACTCTTGACAGTCTAGATTCAAATATCTTTCTGAGTTTCTACATTCTACATTCTAAGATCCCTTAGAATTCTGTCTTCCAATTCCCTAAACTCTTCAGTGGTTCCATGGAACTGTGATTTTACTGATAAGGCTAATGAATACACTGCTACAGACTATCACCCACCCATGCACTCATTCTATGGGATATTTTTCATGTACCTTTATAAATCATCCATAGTGGAATCCAAATAGTATGTCTGGGATGGGTGAAACCTCTAAGTCTTTTGACATTATATGGAGACCAATGGAATCTGGGAACTATTCATCAGTTATTACTTCTTCTTGCCTCAAAAGGTCTATTTCTTCTTTTTTGTCCTTGATGAAATTCTTTACTTCCTTTGTTTGATGTAATAAAATAGAAGGGAAAGGATTCTATGTTCTAATGGTACAGTCTATAGTCTAATGCCCCTTCCAGCTCTAATATTTCATGATTATAAATAAATATAAAATGCTATTGATTGACATAGAAATTTCATACTTTGATTTATTTTTAGTGATCGTATTGTCTAAGGCTTCCTGAGGTTCATTCTCCACAAAGTTCTCAATCAATGCATTTTGAATGATTGACACATTGATTAATATTGCTCATTAATTCTTCCCAAAGACTACTTATTTATTTTGTTCCTTGCCTTTATTATTATTATTTCTTTAAAAACTGTATCTTCCATTATAAAATCAATACTATGTATTGGTTTCAAAGCAGAAGAGCAGTAAGGGCTAGGCAATGGGGGTTAAGTGACTTGCCCAAGGTCACAAGCTAGGGAATATCTGAAGTCAAATTTGAACCCAGCACCTCCTGTCTGTAGGCCTGGCTCTCAATTCACTGAGTTACCTAGCTACCTCTGGCTCTCAATTCACTGAGTTACCTAGCTACCCCTGGTTCTACGTAGTTATGCCTTGTAGGGTTCAGATTTCAAATGGAAAAGAATGAACTTCCCAAAAGAAAGTGACCAACTCTGGGAAATTTCGGATCTCTGTCAAATAACTTTTTATAATGTGAAAGCCTACAGAATGATTTTTTTGATGACCTAAAAACAACAATTTGAATTAGATGATTTCTAATGTTCCTTTTAGATCTGAACACAATAATTTTCTGACAATCTACCTGGCCATTTGGGAAGAGAACTAAAATTGATGAGTAAATATTACAAGGACACAAGTTTAATTTCAACATTATGATCTCATTAGAGTTGTCCAACAATGGAATAGACTATGAAGTAGTTATCACTGAAGACAATCAATGTACATTCAAGAGGAGGCAAGATTTCAAAGTCTGATTCTACAGTTTTGATTTTTTTGAGAACTAATATAAATATGAACAAACTGGAGTATATCCAGAAGAGGGTGCCCAGGAGGAGAAGAAACCCTATCATATCCAAGACTGAGTGAAAGCACTGGATATATGTCATTAAAATAAAAAAGAAATTTGGGGATAGAGGTAGAAGCAATCATGAGAAAGTGGAGGAAAAATTAGACCTAAAGCCCTTTTAGTGAAGGATACATGTCCAGGAACCTGGGTTCTAGTTTCAAGTCTGTCACTTATTAGGTACGCAATCTTAGGCAAGTCCTTTTAATTTTCAGGGTTTTGGTTTTCCCATATGTACAATTATGGGATTGAATTACATTATTGGTGGGATGTGTGTGTGTGTGTGTGCGTGTGTGAAATCTGTGATTTAATGACATCCCAGTTGATTAAAAAGGAGAGAACCAGGAACAAAGAATGCATGCTAAGAGACAAAATAATACAAAGGAAGGAAGGAATATTGCCTTGGGAGTTTAGTCCCAGCTCAGTATCACTGTATGATTTTGGGTAAGTCATTTATATTCTCTGGGTCTCAATTTCCTCATCTGTAAAATGAAGTTATTGGGTCTGTAAAATGAAGTTATTGGGCTAGATTAGCTCTAAGATTCTCCCCATATTTCAAAGTATGATTTAATGATATTACGTTAGTTTTGGGCAGGCAGGGTTCAGTTTTATATAACTTCCAATTAGAGCTGTCCAACAAGGCAATGGCTGTGGGTAATCTCCCTGTGACTGGAGTTGCTCAAGAGGAGGCTAGATAAACAATTGTCAGAAATGCTTTATAGAGGATTCCAGCAGTTTGGAAGATATGCCCCAAGGTCCTTTCCAACGCTGAATGTTTCTATGATTCAGAGCTTCTATAATTTTTGATTTTTCAAATGAAACGTATGCGCATAACTGCTAACAGCAGCGCCACCTAGTGTTTAGAGTGAAACACTTCAAAAAATCAGAATTACAGTCAGAACTAGAAATGGAACCTCAGAGATCCCCTATATCAGGGCTTTTCCACCATTTTTTTTGCATGTGTCTAAGGCCCCTTTAGCAACCTCATGAAGTCTATGAGTCCCTTCCCAGATGAATGTTGCTAAATAGATGAAGGAAATGTGAAAATAGGTTTTCCCTCCAACAATTTCATGGACCCCTTTAAGTCTCTCCATATTGTCCCTTGAGATCCAGGGAACCCAGAATAGAAACCAATGATCTAATATAACTCCTTGCTGACATATATTATAAAATGATAGATTTTCAGAGGCATAAGAAGTCTCAGAGGGATTATAATCCAACTCTAACTCAGAATCTGAATCTCCTCTATCAGATTCCAAGACAATCTATTCCACCTCTAACGAGTTTCTATCACTAGATAGTTATTTCAGTATTGCACAATCTATCTCTTTATAACTTGCACCTCTCCTTATTTTAATTTTGTCCATTAGGAAAGAGCAAATTAAATTGAATTCCTTTCTCACAAGATAGTCCTTCAAATGCTGGTATCCTCAAATTCTTTTCCTCTACACCCTAAGCCTCCTCAGTTCTTTTAAACCATTTCTTGCATAACTTGTTTTCAAATCACTTTCCTGGAAACTGTCCTTCAGATTGTATTCCACTTGTCAATGGCTTCCTTAAACTAAAATATGGCCTCCAGAGCTGAATATGGTACAACATATCTAGATTTGTCTGTCTAGGATGGAGAATAGCAGGACTGACTAATTCCATGTTTTGGACCCCATATCTACATTACAACACCTTAAAATTAGCTAAAAGATTGAGTGACCCAGAGAATTAAATGTTAGCTCTGGAGTAGGAGAAGATGGATTTGCTTTTTTGTGATACTGGAAAATGTTGTTGGTCTCAGTTTCCTTATTTATAAAGGGAGGGAACTGATAGTTTATCTCAACTACTTTTGAGCTCTAAATTTCATGACTCTAATTATATTTTATATATCTAGATACTTTGTGCTAATGAAATAGTTCATTTGTCTTAACGCTTATGGTCCAACTCAAGGCAAATGACTATAAAATATTATTCTTGTGATCCAGAGACTAAACCATAGAGGAGCAGTTGGCTTTGTCCTTAATAGTTTAAGTTCTTTTCAGAGGATCATTCTAAAGTGAAGAAAACTGGCTTAGAAGAAGATCCTCTGACCCAAAAGTCAGGGCTCATTCATTGTCTTCTGCTTGGAGAAGTGACATGACTTGCCTGAGTCACACAAGTAATAAGCACATATGATTTAGAGCTAGAAGAGTATTAAGAAACCCTCTAGACAAGTGGAAACTTGAGCCTAGGTTTTCTGACTTTAAATCTATATAATTCTATAAGGATAGTGCTTGATAGAACATTAGAACATAGAATCTCTAAACTGGAAAGGACTCATAGGACAAACCTGGAACTCACAGACTAACCTGGGAGTCTAGAACATAGAAGGTGCTAATTCTGCTGCCACTGTCTTGGTTAGACAAGACACCAGAAATGTTTGTTATGGTTATAGAGAAGAATGACCATCATGATGAAAGGACTTGAGAATAGACCACACGGGGAATGGTTGAAAGAACTTGGAACATTTTGCCTCAAGGAGAGAATATTTTTATAATTTATGTCCAAGAATATCCTCTTCAACATCTGCAATAGGTGCGTATCCAGCCTCTATTTGAAGACCTCCAATGAGAAGTCTTCACCACCAACTCAGCTTACTCAAGTTTTAAACAATTCTGATTGCTGGGCCGTTTTTCTTTGCCTTAGAATCACATTTTCTTCTTGAAACTGCCAGAGTTGGAAGAGATCCAAGAGCAAAGAATGTAGAATGATAGAACTGGAAGGGACCTCACTCAGAAAATATGTCAGATTCTTAGAACATCAGACCTGGAAGGGATCTCAGAACATGTGACATGTCAGACACAGTAGAGCATCAAAATATGGTATGTTAAATTCCCTAGTACATCAAAGTTGTAGAAATACAAGATGTAATTTCAAATTCCTTAGAAAAGTAGAGCTGGAAGGGACTTAAGAACATAGTGTTGGAATACTCTTGTGCTAAAAGGAATAATTAACTGGAATGACCTCCAGGAGTTGATGTAGAGTGATTATTCTTGTGATCCAGAGACTAAACCATAGAGGAGCAATTGATTTTGTCCTTAATAGTTTAAGTTCCTTTCAGAGGATCATTCTAAAGTGAAGAAAACTGGCTTAGAAGAAGATCCTCTGTCCCAAAAGTCAGGGCTCATTCATTGTCTTCTGCTTGGAGAAGTGACATGACTTGCCTGAGTCACACAAGTAATAAGCACATATGATTTAGAGTTAGAAGAGCAGAACAAGGAGAACATTGTACACAGAGACTGACACACTATGGTACAATTGAATGTAATGGACTTCTCTACTAGCAGCAATGCAATAATCCAAAACATTTCTGATAGACTTATGAGAAAGAATGCTATCCACATCCAGGGAAAGAACTGTGGGAGTAGAAATGCAGAAGAAAAACAATTGCTTGAGAACATGGCTTGATGGGGATATAATTGGGGATGTAGACTCGAAATGATCACCCTAGTGCAAACATCAACAACATGGAAAAGGTTCTGATCAAGGACACATGTAATACCCAGTGGAATTGTGTGTTGGCTATGGGGGGAAGAGGGGAGGGAAAGAACATGATTCATGTAACCATGGAAATTTTTTCTTAATCAATAAAATTAAATAAAAAAAAGAACATAGTATTTCAGATGCCTTAGAACATTAGCGTTAGAAGGGATCCCAGAACATGGAAATGTCAGATTCCTTAGGCATGTGTGTGGTCCAACCTCCTCATTTTGACAGATGCTAATTCATCTTTATTACTTCCATGAGAGTATTAAAGTTGGAAGTGTGAGTGTCACACACACAGTATTGCTACCCTTGTAATTTTTTTTTCTGGTTCTTCTAGAGTATTGATTTTTGTCACATTTTGTTCAAGTTCCAAATTAGACCATTGTAAGCATATGTCTGGCACTATTTAATGTCCTAAGTGTCGGTGACTCATAGGCTAAAATAAGCTGATTTACCCAATAAATTCACACTTAACATATGCTCATGGGAACATTATGCCAAATGGGTGGGAGCAGTGGAATTTACCACTTCTTATTTGTATCACTAGATAATAACATAACAACTGCATAATAATAGTAATATTGAATCTTTACAGAACCCTTCAGGAGTTTGAGGGTGTTTTGTTCATAAGCTCATTTGATCCTCATGTTTGATTGTGGTGAGATCATACTTTATGATTTTCAAAATGCAGTTTTATTAACAAAGATTCCTAGGGGAAAGAAGAGGGGACTGGCTTCTAGTGGAAGTACCACAGCCTGAACCACAGCTGGACTCCTGACATTAAATACAATTCGCTTCTCATTTCATAAGGATGTCTCCCTCTCTCCCCCATCAATTTATTATTAATTCATTCACTGAATTGAATCAGAAAGGCTGGGAAATGAGATTAATCAAGAACTTTGAAGTTATTCACATTTAGGCATGAAAATGAAGCTAATTAAATTCTGAGGTTCTTGGTATTTTGGACATAATGCCAATTAAAAAAAATCCATTTCTACAGCATCTTTTAGTTAACTTGAGATCTTTTAAACAATTTTAATTCAATTGAACAACTATTTGGTGCTCACTGTTTACAAGGTATTGTGAGATACAAAGTAATACTTCCCCTCAACCAACTCACATTAAATAGGACATTAAATAGACATTAAATAGGGATATAGAAGGAGCACATGCAAGTAAATACAAAGTTTAGACAAAACAATTTCACAGAGGGAGAACTAATAGCTGAGTGAAGTCTTCGTTCCAATGGCCATGAAGTTGGCTGAAGCAGGTACCATGAGGTACCTAGAGCTTGGTCAGATATTTTAGAAACCAAGGTCATCTGTCTCATCTAAGGGCAGCACCAGCCATCCTGACTTTTGTCTTGCCACTGGACTTTGATGACCCTTAAAAAGAAAATGAGATTGACAACTTTGCTTCACTTCCATCCAATTCATGAATGATTCAAAATATCATTGATTGTCTTAAAAAAAAGAGGATGAGTAACTAGTAATTAGAGGACCAAGAAAGGCTTCATGTGGGAGGTGCTGCTTAAGCTGAGCTTTGAACAAATTTAGAGATTCTACTAAGCAGAGGAGAAGAGGGAGTGAATTCTGGACATGGAGGACCATGTATGCAAAGACATGGAGTTGAGAGATTGAATGTCATATACTAGGCAGATTTGTCTATTTAATGTCCTATTTAATGTGAGTTGGTTGAGGGGAAGTATTACTTTGTATCTCACAATACCTTGTAAGCAGTGAGCCCCTAATAGTTGTTAAATTGAATTAAATTTGTTTAAAAGATCTCAAGTTACCTAAAAGATGCTGTAGAAATGGATTTTTTTTTAAATTGGCAAGATTCTAGGAAGGGAACTAGTATGAAATAACACTGGGAAAAGGTACTCATGTTCATGATATTGTTTGTTGAGAAATTGATAACATACTAGGTTTGAATTTTGGCTCTTTTAGGTACTCTATCTACTATTGGGGTGAGACTCATTCCCTTCCCAGGTCTCAGGATTTTTATTTCCAAAATAAAGGGCTTTGACTAAAGAATCTCTAAGATCCCTTATGGCCTACGTCATTTATTTTTAAGTTTAGTTTTCAAAATTGTTAATATTAGTTTTTACAATACTCAAAACTCCATTTTCTAGTATATCCTTCCACTTCTGACCACTTCTGAAAGAGCTCTCACTTATTAAACCTAATGAGCAAGAGTAAAAAACAGTTCAGCCAAACTAATAAATCTGAAATTATATGCAATGTTCTATATCCATAGTACCCCATCCTCTACAAAGAAAGGAGAAAGATATATTCTCGTATCTCTTTAGGTAGACCAATCTTGACCCTTTGATTTTATGGCATTTGGTTTTAATTATCTTCTTGTTTTTTGCATTTACATTATTATGGTTATTGTTATGTTGTTTTTCTGGTTTTGATTACTTTTTTTGTATCACTTTGTTTAGGTCTTCCCATGCTTCTTTGTATTATAATCATCATGTCTAACCATGTAGGAAGTATTAAACCAAATATTTATCAAACAAGTATTTATTAAGAACTTGCTACATGCCAAGCATGGGCAGTTAGGTGGTACAGTGAATAGAGAACCAGGCGTGGAGTTGGGAAGACATATCTTTCTGAGTTCAAATCTGGCTTCAGACACTTACTAGCTGTGTGATCTTGGGGAAGTTGCTTAAACCTGGTTTGCCTCAGGTTCCTTATCTGTAAAGTGAACTGGAGAAGGAAATGGCAAATTACTCCAATATTGCCAAGAAAACTCTAAATGGGGTCACAAAGAGTCAGACATGACTGAAATGGCTGAAGAAAAACATGCCAAACACAGTATCAGACAATGGGTCAATTCCATTACCTTCAAATACAATAATTTGTTCAGACATCCTCCTAGTTGTTGAGTATCTGCTTTGTTTCCAGTTGTTTACTACTACAAAAAGTAGTGTTATATGGGGACAGCTGTGTAGCTCAGTGGATTGAGAGCCAGGCCAAGAGACGGGAGGTCCTGGGTTCAAATCTGGCCTCAGTCACTTCCCAGCTGTGTGACCCTGGGCAAGTCACTTGACCCCCATTGCCTAGCCCTTACCACTCTTCTGCCTTGGAGCCAATACACAGTATAGAATCCAAGACAGAAGGTAAGGGTTTAAAAAAAAGTCGTGTAATAGATATTTTGTTATGTATGGAACCTTTTGAAGTAATAGTACTCTAGGATCTCTGGGTCAAAGGGTATGGACATTTGGTCACATTTTTGAGCAAAATTCCAAATTGATTCCCAGAATGGTTGGGCCAATTCATAGTTGCACTAAGGGTATATTTGAACACCCAGAATAATTTAGTTTTTCATGGGTCCCTCTTTTCATCTCTATGGGGGCTCCCTCTTCTACTGCTGATCAAAGCCTCTCTACATATTAGTAGACATGCTTTTTGAGTTCATGTTCTTGCAGAATGGCCTCCCTTGGTGGCCAGTTGCCTGGTGATGAACATTTTGTGCTCATCTTGGCTGATCTTTTGTAAACAAATATAAAGTCCTCCAGAGACTCCTATTTGAGCCTTTTTAGCTTAGTCAGATAGAGACTGAAAGTCAGTGACAGACTTTGGGAAGTGGAGTCATCTCCATGCCACAAAGAAGATATCCAAAGAGCACCTAGATTGCTGGAGTACCAAAACTAGAAGAGACTTTTTACCTGATATTAAGCATCAAATAATAGTGCAGCAAGAAAAACCTCCAACATGCTCATGACCTGCTGATTTTAAGGACTCACAAGCTCTTAGATTTAGAGAGAGAAGAGACCTCAGAGTTCATTTAGTCCAACCCTCTCATTTAACAGATGAGGCACTGAGGTGCTGTAGAAATATTAAGTAACTTTCTGAGTCTCACACAGCTAGCCAGTGCCTGAGGAACTTGAACCCAAGGTCTTCCTAACTTCAAGTTCTCTATCCACTTCTTGGTGATTCCCGTGACTTCATATTGAGTTAGGAGCAAAACCTGGATTAGAATCAGTCTGCAGTCTATTTTTTTATTATTTCATTTGTTGAATGTAGGAATGAATTAAAAATCATTGAATGTATTATTAATTTCCCCATTCCCTTTATTTTCAGGAGAATGCCACAGTTCCTCAACTGCAGAAAATGGTACAGTATGCATGTATGTGTGTATATATGTTTAAATACTGGGTTTTAGAACCTCTAAAGTCCAACTCCTTATATATTATAGAGATGGAACTAGGGAAGGGACTTGCCTAAGGCCACAAAGGTAAGCAGAGGCACTCAATCATTTGTCTCCAAATGTTTGTTAACTAATAGATTGTTTGATGTGACAGTGAGTAGTAGGTTGCAAAGAGCCTCAAATTCTGGGAATGACATAATCAGATCTACATATAAGAAATTTAATTCTGGAAGCAACACACAGTAGACTGGAAGTGAGGTATAGGAGTGGATAAAGATGAGAAAAACTATTGGAGGCGTATTGCAATGGTCCAAATGGATATCAATATGGGCTTATAGGGAGTTAAAGTGAGAATAGAGAGGAAAGGAAAAATTTAAGAGATATTGTAGGTTATGATCCACAGAATTTGATAAGTGATGCTAGGAAAGGTGAGGGAAAGGGAAAATTTCTCTTCATAATCCCACAGTTATGAATTTGAGAGATTGGGTAAATGGTCATGTCCCAGACTGAAGTGCTACCAATGATCTGTGAGGTCATCTCCTTTGATCTCGAAATGAATTCATTTAATTCAACTACCCAATTTTACCCCTCACTCCTGCTTTATTGATGGGATCAGTAGCAGTAGTTATGCTAAGCTAACTGATAGGGTTATTTCCAGTGACAAAATCTATTGTTTCTATCTATATACTCTCTCTGTCTATCTGTCTGTCTCTCTCATCTGTGGTGTAGTTGATATTGAGATGACCTCAGAACCAGGAAGATTTGGGTTCGAGTCCCACCTCTAACACATACTAATTGTGTGACTTTTGACAAGTTGCTTAATATCTCAGTGAAAATTTGGCCCCAGACTTCCGGTCAAGATGGCGGCTTAGAGAAAGCTAAAGTTCAGATCTCCGGAAACCCTTCCCTACCGAACTCAAACTATATGCTCCTAAGGCACTGAAATTCAAAACAAACAACAGCATAGACCCCGGGAATCCTCCTCCTGGACCTGGACCTGGACCTGGATCAAAATATAAGGCCCCCCCAAAAGCCAGAACATGAGATCACTCGGACCTAAGGGGTAGGCAGAAGGAAGGTCCCAGGACCCATCCTCCCAACCCAGAGCGCTGAGTACGAGGCAGCAGAGGGAACCTCAGAGCCTCAGGGCCAGCTATCCTGAAGGCTGCTTCCTGAAAACAACCTGACCCAGTCAAGGGGGCACCCAGACAGCAGGAAAACAGAGAGAGACAGGAGGAGCCTGTAGCCCCCTGACCAGATCCTTCCATCTGAGTCTCACCGAAGGTCCCTGCCTCAGGGCATACTCAGTCTAAGGTTAATCCTATCACCAGCCCTCAGAGCTCCAGGAAGCCATGGCCCCTCCCCCCTCAGAGAACAGGGTCCTCTGAAACAACAGTAACTCTCAGGGCTGGCAAAAAGGCCTCGGGAGCTGGCTATTCTGAAGGCCACATCCTGAAAACAACCTAACCCAGTCATTGGGGCATCCAGACAGAAGGGAAACAGAAAGAGACAGGGGAGCATGCAGCCCCCTGGCTGGATCCTTCCATCCCAGTCTTGAGGTCCCTGCCTCAAAGCATACTCAGTTCAACCCAGAAAAGTTAATCTTATTAGGAGCCCTTGGAGTTCCGGGAAGCCATGGCCCCTCCCCCCTCAGAGTTCTGGCTCTGCTGGCCAGCTAAGGCACAGAAACAAACACCCCGCGGAAAGGGCTGAGCCAGGCTCAGAGCGTGGAAGTAAAGCAACAGAGAAGCATCGGGAGGGAACTGAGGAGGGCAGTAACAGGGAAACACCAACAATTCCTGGCTTCCCCGGGAAACAACTGCATAGAACGGACAATCTGCCTAGGGCTAAAACCTCTTAACACCAGACAGAGATAAGAAAAGCTAGTCCTCCCCACTCAGATAGAGATGGCAAACTCCACAGAAGCACAAAAGCCCCCAAATTACAAGAAAAACAAGAAGAAGGGGGCGACTTTGGACACATTTTATGGAGCAAAAATACAAAATACAGAGGAGATAGAAGAGGAAACACAAGCAAATGCTCTGAAACCTTCCAAAGGAAATGAAAACTCTCCACAAACCCATGAAGAATTTGAATCAGAAATGACCAAAAATATGGAAGCATTCTGGGAGGAAAAGTGGGAAATAATGCAAAAGAAATTCACACATCTACAAAACCAGTTTGACCAAAACTGAAAAGGAAAACCAGGCTTTAAATGTCAGAATTAGGCAACTCGAAGACAACGAGCAGGTAAAAGAACAAGAATCAATAAAGCAAAGCCAAAAGATCAAGAAATTAGAAGAGAACATAAAATATCTCACTGACAAGGTAAAATGACTTGGAAAATAGAGGAAGAAGAGATAATTTAAGAATAATTGGACTTCCAGAAAAGCCAGAAATAAACACCAAACTCGACATCGTAATACAAGATATAATCAAAGAAAATTGCCCAGAGATTCTAGAACAAGGGGGCAATACAGCCACTGACAGAGCTCACAGAACACCCTCTACACTAAATCCCCAAAAGACAACTCCCAGGAATATAATTGCCAAATTCCAAACCTTTCAAACAAAAGAAAAAATCCTACAAGAAGCCAGAAAAAGACAATTTAGATATAAAGGAATGCCAATCAGGGTCACACGAGACCTTGCAAGTTCCACTCTGAATGATTTTAAGGCATGGAACATGATTTTCAGAAAGGCAAGAGAGCTGGGTCTTCAACCAAGAATCAGCTATCCAGCAAAACTGACTATATACTTCCAAGGGAAAGTATGGGCATTCAACAAAATAGAAGATTTCCAGTTTTTGCAAAGAAAAGACTAGAGCTCTGTGGAAAGTTCGATATCGAAAAACAAAGAGCATGGAATACCTGAAAAGGTAAATATGAAGGAAAGGGAAAAGGAGAAAAATGTTATCTTTTTCTTTTACCCAAACTCTCTTCTATAAGGACTACATTTATATCAATCTATGTATACTAACATGTGGGGAAAATGTAATGTGTAAATAGGGGGAAAAGAAAGACCAAATAGAATAATCTTTCTCACACAAAGATTCACACGGGAAGGGGAGGGGAAGAAAACTCCTATAAGAAGGAGAGGAAGAGAGTTTTTACTTAAACCTTACTCTCAGGGAAATCAACTCTGAGAGGGAAGAACATCCAGATCCATTGGGATCGTGAATTCCATCTTACCCAACAAGGGAAGGGAGAAGGGAAAACCAAGGGGGGAGGGGGGAGGGAACACAAAAAAGGGAGGGAAGAAGAGGGGGGAGGGGGAGGGAACAAAAAGGGAGGGACTAGAAAGGGAAACATATCAAGGGAGGGGACAAGGGGGACTGATTTAAAGTAAATCACTGTACTAAAAAGGTAGAGCTGAAGAAGAAAGGTTAGAATTAGGGAAGGATATCAAAATGCCAGGGAGTCCACCAGTGACAGTCATAACTTTGAATGTGAATGGGATGAACTCACCCATAAAACGTAGATGAATAGCAGAATGGATTAGAATCCAAAACCCTACCATATGTTGTCTTCAAGAAACACACATGAGGTGGGTAGACACCCACAAGGTTAGAATTAAAGGGTGGAGTAAGACCTGCTGGGCCTCAACTGACAGAAAGAAGGCAGGAGTTGCAATCATGATATCTGATAAAGCCAAAGCAAAAATAGACCTGATTAAAAGGGATAGGGAAGGTAATTATATTTTGTTAAAAGGGACTTTAGATAATGAGGAAATATCACTAATCAACATGTATGCACCAAATAATATAGCACCCAAATTTCTAATGGAGAAACTAGGAGAATTGAAGGAAGAAATAGACAGTAAAACCATATTAATGGGAGACTTAAACCAACCATTATCAAATTTAGATAAATCAAATAAAAAAATAAATAAGAAAGAGGTAAAAGAAGTGAATGAAATCTTAGAAAAAATTGAATTAATAGACATATGGAGAAAAATAAATAGGGATAAAAAGGAATACACCTTCTTCTCAGCACCACATGGCACATTCACAAAGATTGACTATACATTAGGTCACAGAAACATGGCACACAAATGCAGATAAGCAGAAATAATAAGTGCAGCCTTTTCATATCACAAGGCAATAAAAATAATGATCAGTAATGTTACATGGAAAACCAAATCAAAAACTAACTGGAAATTAAACAATATGATACTCCAAAATCATTTAGTTAGAGAAGAAATCATGGAAACAATTAATAATTTCACTGAGGAAAATGACAATGGTGACACATCCTTTCAAACCTTTTGGGATGCAGCCAAAGTGGTAATCAGAGGTAAATTCATATTCCTGAGTGCATATATTAACAAACTAGGGAGAGCAGAGATCAATCAATTGGAAATGCAAATAAAAAAAACTCGAAAGCGATCTAATTAAAACCCCCCAGCAGAAAACCAAACTAGAAATCCTAAAAATTAAGGGAGAAATTAATAAAATCAAAAGTGATAGAACTATTGATTTAATAAATAAGACAAGAAGCTGGTACTTTGAAAAAACAAACAAAATAGACAAAGTACTGGTCAATCTAATTAAAAAAAGGAAAGAAGAAAAGCAAATTAACAGCATCAAAGATGAAAAGGGGGACATCACTTCCAATGAAAAGGAAATTAAGGCAATCATTAAAAATTACTTTGCCCAATTATATGGCAATAAATACACCAATTTAGGGGATATGGATAAATATATACAAAAATACAAACTGCCTAGATTAACAGAAGAAATAGAATTCTTAAATAATCCCATATCAGAAAATGAAATCCAACAGGCCATCAAAGAACTTTCTAAGAAAAAATCCCCAGGACGCGATGGATTCACCAGTGATTTCTATCAAACATTCAGAGAACAGTTAATCCCAATACTATACCAACTATTTGACATAATAAGCAAAGAGGGAGTTCTACCAAACTCCTTTTATGACACAAACATGGTACTGATTCCAAAACCAGGCAGGTCAAAGACAGAGAAAGAAAACTATAGACCAATCTCCCTAATGAATATAGATGCAAAAATCTTAAATAGGATACTAGCAAAAAGACTCCAGCAAGTGATCAGAAGGGTCATCCACCATGACCAAGTAGGATTTATACCAGGGATGCAGGGCTGGTTCAATATTAGGAAAACCATCCACATAATTGACCACATCAACAAGCAAACCGACAAGAATCACATGATTATCTCAATAGACGCAGAAAAAGCCTTTGTTAAAATACAACACCCATTTCCTATTAAAAACACTAGAAAGCATAGGAATAGAAGGGTCATTCCTAAAAATAATAAACAGTATATATCTAAAACCATCAGCTAATATCATCTGCAATGGGGATAAACTAGATGCATTCCCAATAAGATCAGGAGTGAAACAAGGATGCCCATTATCACCTCTACTATTTGACATTGTACTAGAAACACTGGCAGTAGCAATTAGAGAAGAAAAAGAAATAGAAGGCATCAAAATAGGCAAGGAGGAGACCAAGTTATCACTCTTTGCAGATGACATGATGGTCTACTTAAAGAATCCTAGAGATTCAACCAAAAAGCTAATTGAAATAATCAACAACTTTAGCAAAGTTGCAGGATACAAAATAAACCCACATAAGTCATCAGCATTTCTATATATCTCCAACACAGCTCAGCAGCAAAAACTAGAAAGAGAAATCCCATTTGAAATCACCTTAGATAAAATAAAATACCTAGGAATCTATCTCCCGAATCAAACACAGGACTATATGAACACAACTACAAAACACTCTCCACACAACTAAAACTAGACTTGAGCAATTGGAAAAACATTAACTGCTCATGGATAGGACGAGCCAATATAATAAAAATGACCATCCTACCCAAACTTATTTATCTATTTAGTACCATACCCATGGAACTCCCAAAATATTTCTTTACTGATTTAGAAAAAACCATAACAAAGTTCATTTGGAATAACAAAAGATCAAGGATATCCAGGGAAATAATGAAAAAAAAAAACCACAAATGATGGGGGCCTTGCAGCACTCATCAAAACAATTTGGTACTGGATAAGAGACAGAAAGGAGGATCAGTGGAATAGACTGGGTCAAGAGACCTCAGCAAGACAGTATACAATAAACCCAAAGATTCTAGCTTTTGGGACAAAAATCCACTATTTGATAAAAACTTCTGGGAAAATTGGAAGACAGTGTGGGAGAGATTAAGAATTGATCAACACCTCACACCCTACACAAAGATAAATTCAAAGTGGGTGAATGACTTAAACATAAAGAAGGAAACCATAAGTAAATTGGGTAAACACAGAATAGTATACATGTCAGACCTTTGGGAGGGGAAAGACTTTAAAACCAAGCAAGACATAGAAAGAGTCACAAAATGTAAAATAAATAATTTTGACTACATCAAATTAAAAAGCTTTTGTACAAACAAAACCAATGTAACTAAAATCAGAAGGGAAACAACAAATTGGGGAAAAATCTTCATAAAAACCTCTGACAAAGGTTTAATTACTCAAATTTATAAAGAGCTAAATCTATTGTATAAAAATCCAAGCCATTCTCCAATTGATAAATGGGCAAGGGACATGGATAGGCAGTTTTCAGAAAAAGAAATCAAAACTATTAATAAGTACATGAAGAAGTGTTCTAAATCTCTTATAATCAGAGAGATGCAAATCAAAACAACTCTGAGGTATCACCTCACACCTAGCAGATTGGCTAACATGATAGCAAAGGAAAGTAATGAATGCTGGAGTGGATGTGGCAAAGTAGGGACATTAATTCATTGCTGGTGGAGTTGTGAACTGATCCAACCATTCTGGAGGGCAATATGGAACTATGCCCAAAGGACGATAAAAGAATTTCTACCCTTTGACCCAGCCATAGCACTGATGGGTTTGTACCCCAAAGAGATAATGGACACAAAGATTTGTACAAAAATATTCATAGCTGCGCTCTTTGTGGTAGCCAAAAATTGGAAAACAAGGGGATGTCCATTAATTGGGGAATGGCTGAACAAATTGTGGTATATGTTGGTGATGGAATACTGTTGTGCAAAAAGGAATAATAAAGTGGAGGAATTCCATGGAGACTGGAACAACCTCCAGGAAGTGATGCAGAGCGAGAGGAGCAGAACCAGGAGAACATTGTACACAGAGACTAATACACTGTGGTACAATCGAACGTAATGGACTTCTCCATTAGTAGCGGTGTAATGCCCCTGAACAATCTGCAGGGATCTAGGAGAAAAAACACTATCCATAAGCAGAGGAGAAACTGTAGGAGTAGAAACACCGAGGAAAAGCAACTGCCCAACTACAGTGGTTGAGGGGACATGACTGAGGAGAGACTCTAAACGAACACTCTAATGCAAATACTAACAACATGACAATGGGTTCGAATCAAGAACACATGTGATACCCAATGGAATCACGTGTCAGCTATGGGGGAAAAGAAAATGATCTTTGTCTTTAATGAATAATGCTTAGAAATGATCAAATAAAATATTATTAAAAAAAAAAGAAAATTTGGCCCCAAACCCTTCCTAGTTTTGTGAATCATTTAACCCCCATTGCCTGGCCCTTACCACTCTTCTTGGAAATAATACTTATTATTGATTCTAAGATAGAACAGAAAGCTTTAAAAAATCCCAGTGCCCCAGATAATTCTGTAACACTCCATGGTTTGGAGAAGGTGCTAATATGCTCTGGAAGAGTTTCCTAAAGGGGAGTTCCCCTATCAATAAAATCCCAGGTCTTTCTCTTGTTCAATATCACTAATAGCATCTCCATCTTTCTCAGTCTCCAGCTATATCTATCCATGTATCTTCTTTCCCTCCACTTAAGGAGATAATTCACCATTCAGAGCATCCAGACCTTAGGAGAACTGGAAGTTGCAGGATGTACTGAGAAAGACATTTAAACATCTTTAGTTTGCTTATTCTGCTTACCATGCAGTCCTGTTATTTTCTAAAGAGAGATAATTAGCAGCTATGCCCAGTAATCAAATCTAATTCCCTTCTTAAAGTCTAGAGGGAAAACAGGCAAAAAAAACAACTGCTTTTCTCTGATGTTAATCTTATAACTATCTAAATCAGTCTCTTGGTTTTTCCTAATTTAGAATGCTAGAGAAGGTGATATAATCCAGGCAATTCATCACTATATATGATCTGAGCCTTTGAAAGAATTCAAAACAAATGGCTTTTGAAATGAAGAGAGCTCTTTGTTCCTTGTCATTGTTTGACAAAAGGCAGCTCAGTTTAATGAGCCTTACAAGAAATGTCTTAAAGGTTATTAGACACATGGTGTTTGTGGCTGGATGTGCTTCTTGGAAGGTCTACCAAAAAGGATTTGCCAATGGAGATCATTTGGTCCAACATTCATCTTACATATGACAAGACTGTGATCCAAAGAGGGAAATAAACATTGCAGATTCTCATTAGCTCTTCTCTTCATTATTTGCAACAGCCTCTTAACAAATCTTCCTCCCTCACTTCCCTTACTCATATAATTATAAACCATTTCTCATACCTCTACTAGAAAAATCCTCTTTATGCATACATCTATCACTACTAGATTTCAAATCCTTCATTGGGTTCCCCATTATTTCCAATGATTAAAACTTTTTAGTTTTGCCCTTCAAGGCTCCCTGAGCACCTCAATGTGGCACTTACTTTTACTTTTCTTTTCTTTCCTTTAAACTCTTACCTTCTGCCTTAGAATTGATACTAAGAATTAATTATATACTTAGTACTGATTCTAAGACAGAAGAGCTGTAAAGGCTAGGCAATGTAGGTTAAGTGACTTGCCTAGAGTCACTCAGCTAGGAAGTGTCTGAGGCCAGATTTGAGCCCAGGTTCTCCTGACTCAAGACCTGGACCTCAAGATCTGCCATGCTACCTAGCTCCTCACCAGCTTACTTTTTCAATCTAATCTATTACTGTCCTCCTCTATTCACTTTGAGTTCCAGTCAAGATGGACTATCCTCTGTTCCCTAAACCTGTCCCATATTTTGGCATTTTGCTTTTGGTCTTTGCTTATGCTGTAAGGGATATGCTTCACACACACACACACACACACACACACACACACAAACACACACAAACACACACTCCCATGGGATTCTCACCAAATTTTTAAAGCTTTACTCAATGTAATTTCCCTTAGAAATCTTTGATTGATTACACTAGACATAAAAACCCTTCCTTCTTTGACTTTAAATAGACTCTATTCTCAGCCCTCTGATACATTCATGTAATATCATATATATTTATCTGTAGTTGATATTTGTAGGTATATATCTGTATCTGATACTCTTAGGCAGCGCGAGATGTAGTTTGTCTGTGTTTGTACCTTGCCTTCCTGTTGGGCTTTCTAAATTTTGTACCTCTCTCAGCCCCTTGCACAGTACATAAACTCTCTCTATATAGTTGGTGCTTAACAGATATTTGTTGAGCTAAATTGTATTGTCTGACATTAATGAGCAAGACAGTAACAAGTCAAAAGGTGAATTTCAACTTTAACTTGGTGTTTTCTAATATTTCTAATTTAAAAAATTTGATGAGATCAATCTAGTCATCCAATCATCTATTCAACTCTTAAGTTATTAAACACTTTCAATATGCATAACACTATGTAAGCTACTAGACAAAATAAATATTTTTGATTAAAGGCAGTCCTTGCTCTCAAGGAGTTGACACTCATAGTAGTGCCAAATCCTTGTTATCTGTATAACCTTCAGAAAAATTACTCAGTCTTCCTGGGCCATAATATTTTCCCTTGTAAAATGAAGGGATTGGGTCAAAAGGTCTCCAAGGTCCCCTCTAGCTCTGACATTTTATGGTTTGAAGTTCTTTTCAGATCTTTATTCTAGATTCTAAGGGTCTTTCCAGCTCTGAAATTCTTCATGTAGTGAATTAATACCCCATTCATCTAGTGCCCCTTTCAACTAGTGATAACTCAAACTAGCTCTCTAGAACTGATTGTTGAGTTTTTGTTGTGAGCATCTACACTCTGGAAGTCAACAAATGCTACAAATCAGATAGATTTTTAAAAAATTTTAATTATAGTCTATGATGAAGAAATGTTAATAATACTAATATTATTATACTAATATATATAACATTTATATTATATGATTATATTTTATTTGTTTATTTCATAATATTTATTTATTTGATTTTTGTTTATTTATTATATTAATACTTATCATACTAAAATAATAAATAAAATAATAAATAATAATAATGTTAATAATAAAAATGTTAAAAGTATGTTATGTATCCTTTTTTATTGAGATATGGTTGTTAAACACTTGCCAGCATAATTATTCCTGATATTCTTTATTCAAAGATTCTTAGTAGCTCTAACATTCTGTTATTATAAGGATTATTCCACCTGTTGATCATGTTTTGCTATTTCTGCAGCCAAATGTGCAAACCTTGAGCTTCTCTACTGCAATGATGTATCCTACAACAAGACTTCCTATCCTAACCTGCTGGATCAGAAGTCCCGAGAGGTGGTTGAATTCAGCTCCGAGTACATCCTCTTGAGTGTTATTCACAACTTGCTCCAAGGAGAATGTAACCCAGATCTGCGGTTCCTGGGCTGTTCCATCTTGGCTCCTCGATGCGAAGGAGGCAGAGTCATGAGACCCTGCAGGCACGTCTGTGAGAGCTTGAGGAAGAGTTGCCAACCTGCCTTTGATGGGATTGACATGGCCTGGCCCTACTTTCTGGACTGCGATCGCTTCTTTGTCAGTCAAGAGGAAGGATGCTATAACCCCTTAGAAAAATTGAGAGGTAAATAGAATACACAGGCTGAGTCATGAATTCATGTTGTGAGTCTAAGGAGCTTAAGTGGGAAAGTAGATCCGGAGCTCCCTTCTGCCCCTGTCTTGATGGGTGGCCAGGACAAAGCCTCTTCATTAGATAAGATCAGAAGTTCTCAACCTGAGGTCCATGATCTGCTGGGTCTGGGAAGAGATTTTAGGGATTCCATGAACTTGGTTGATAAAATATAAATTATATATAAATATATATATTACATTTTTGCTTCAATATAATAGTATTCTTGGTAATCCTGTGCATTTTATATTATACATTTAAAAAGCTTATTCTGTGAAGAGGTCCATAAGCTTCTCCAGACTTCCAAAGGGACCCAAAATACAAAAAGTGTCTAAGAACCTCTGATTTAGGTGACTTATAAAATCTCCCCCAATTATAAATTCTATTAGCCTATGACTAGGAAGCTTCTGAAGTCCTTTACATTCTTTTTGGGGGGAGGGGGGTTTATTTAATTAATTAATTAATTTAGAATATTTTTCTATGGTTACAAGATTCTTGTTCTTTCCCTCCCCTCCACTCACTCCCTTCCTATAGCCAACATGCAGTTCCACTGGGTTTTACATGTATTATTGATCAAGACGCATTTCCATATTATTGATAATTGCACTGGGGTGATCATTTAGAGTTTATATCCCCAATCATGTCCCCATCGACCCATGTGATCATACAGTTGTTTTTCTTCTGTCTTTCTGCTCCCACAGTTCTTTCTCTGAATGTGGATAGTGTCCAAGGTCTTTTACATTCTAAAATTCTATGATCCTCAAGTGCCCACTTTATTCATTCTTCTTGAATATTAACCAAACAGAATTTTTTATCTCTTTTTCTGTGTTTGTCTTTATAGAGAAGAAATTAGGTACAAACTGGCTTGTTTTGAACAGCAAAGTTTGTATCATCTTCCCCCTCCCCTGTCCCAATCATTTAATTCAATGCTTTTGAGCTTTGTTTGAATGCTGGATATTAGTATATAGCAAGAGGTTATATAAAATATGGTGCTCAACTTAAACCAAGGAACAGTTGGGTGGCACAATGGATAGAGCAATGGACTTGGAATCAGGAAGATTCATATTCATGAGTTCATATCTAACCTCACTTACTAGTTATGTGACCCTGGGTAAGGCACTTGACCCGTTTGCCTCAGTTTCTTCATCTGCAAAATGAGCTGGAGAAAGAAATGTCAAACCATGCCAGTATCTTTGCCAAGAAAACCCCAAATAAAGAGCCAGTTACTACTGAAAATGACTGAACAACAGCAAACTTGAATCAGACTAGTAATCCATACTGCCTTTTATTCAGGACACAGATGGTCTTTATTTAATACTAAATACTACATCTGCATGGAACCAAGTATTATAGTTCCATGTTCTGCATTTAATACAAAGCACTGTCCCCTTTGGTTAAAGATAAAATCAAGTACTGAATTTTTTAAACCCTTAAATTCTCTCTTATCATCAATATTAGGTATTAATTCCAAGTAAGAGTTGGGCAATGGGGCTTAAGTGACTTGCCCAGGGTCACAGACCTAGGAAGTATTTGAGGCTAGATTTGAACCCAGGACCTCCCATTTCTGGGCCCAGCTTTCTATTTACTGAGCCACCTAAGCTGCCCTAAAGTCCAACTCGGTGGTACAATGGAGCGAGCCCTAGACTTGCAGTTCAAATCCAGCCCTAAAATACTAGCTGAGGATCCTGGGCAAATTACTTAACCTCCATTTCCATGGTTTCCCTAATTTATAAAATAGGAATCACTATAACACCTGCCTTTAAGGATTATTTAGAGGAAAAAATGAGATAATATTTATAAAGTGCTTTCTACATCTTAAAGCATAAATCACTTAGCTATTATTATCAAAAATGAGTCTTTACACAGGGTCAAGCATTATATTAGAATAGTGTGAAGTTTTCTGGATTCATTGAGTTCCAAGGGATGCGTTTACCTAGTATCCAGTGTTGTATATCACATAAGTATCTTCCTACGACCCAGAACTGTAGCAAGGAAAGAGTTTTTGAAAATCTTAAGGCATCATGGGGATGTTTTTTCATTGTTCTCCTCTTTCTCTTCTTTTTCTTATGTCTCTTCCTTCCACATTTTCTTACTCATCTTTAGAAAGATTTCTTTCAGGGCATCAGTGGTCAGGTGTGGGTAGTAGAAAAGAGTAAGAAGGTAGTAAGTAGAAGAAGTAAGAAGTAAGAAGAAGTAATCAGGTTTGTCTGACTAGTTAGTGCTCCTGTTATCAGATGTGAACCATCTTCTAAAAGGAGTGGAGAGGCAATTGGTTGCACCAATGTCATGACTCATAAAATATCTGAACCAGAGGGGGCAGCTGGGTAACTCAGTGGATTGAGAGTCAGGCCTAGAGATGGGAGGTCCTGGGTTCAAATCTGGACTCAGACACTTCCTAGTTGTGTGACTCTGAGCAAGTCACTTAACCCTCATTGCCTAGACCTTACCACTCTTCTGCCTTGGAGCCAATACTCAGTATTGACTCCAAGAGAGAAGGTAAGGGTTTTAAAAAAAATATATCTGAAACAGAGATTCTTAGTTTGGGTTCTATAGAGGATGGGCGTTTGTGAGGAAGAAGCTTTTGAATTGATGGATAAAAGAATTTGTCTAGGAAGTGTCCACAGTTAGAGAAGTATGGTGAACTCTCAATCTCTGCCCACTGGTGATAGCAATTTCATCATCACAGAAAGTTCAAGTTGAAATGAATCTTAGGAAGAAATAAGAGGACAAACTATGTTCTAAGCACTGTGCTAAATGATTTCACAAACATTATCTCATTTGATACTCCCAAGAGCCCTGCAAGGTAGATGCTGTTATTATTCCCATCTTAGAGTTGAGAAAAAGGAAGCAAACATAATTGACTTATCCAGGGTCTCACAAATCTATTATAAATATCAGGGGGTAGATCTGAAGTCAGATCTTCCATAAGCTAGCCATTGTGTCACTGAGCTGATTTTAAGAGCACAGAATATAGATTATAAGAATCGGAAAGGAAGTCAGAAAATTGAATATTGCACCTGGAAGGGACCTTAGAACAGGATATTAGAGATAAAACTGACCTTAAAATAGAGAATGTTAGAGGTGGAAGGGACCTAAAAACAGAGAATGCCAGCACTGTAAAGGACCTTAGAACAGAGAATGTCACATTTGGAAGGAACCTTAGAATAGAGAACATTGGAGCTGGAAGAGATGTTAGAACAGAGAATGTCAGAGCTGGAAGGGACCTTAGAACAGAGAACACCGGAGCTGGAAGAGACCTTAGAACAGAGAACATTGGAGCTGGAAGAGACTTTAGAACAGAGAATGTCAGCACTGGAAGGAACCTTAGAACAGAGAACACCAGAGCTGGAAGAGACTTTAGAACAGAGAATGTCAGAGTTGGAAGGGACCTTAGAACAGAGAACACTGGAGCTGGAAGAGACCTTAGAACAGAGAACATTGGACCTGGAAGAGACTTTAGAACAGAGAATGTCAGCACTGGAAGGGACCTTAGAACAGAGAACACTGGAGCTGGAAGAGACCTTAGAACAGAGAACATTGGACCTGGAAGAGACTTTAGAACAGAGAATGTCAGCACTGGAAGGGACCTTAGAACAGAGAACACTGGAGCTGGAAGAGACCTTAGAACAGAGAATGTCAGAGCTGAAAGGGACCTTAGAACAGAGAACACTGGAGCTGGAAGAGACCTTAGAACAGAGAATGTCAGGGCTGGAAGGGACCTTAGAACAGAGAACACTGGAGCTGGAAGAGACCTTAGAACAGAGAATGTCAGAGCTGGAAGGGACCTTAGAACAGAGAATGTCAGAGCTGGAAGGGACTTTAGAACAGAGAATGTCAGCACTGGAAGGGACCTTAGAACAGAGAACACTGGAGCTGGAAGAGACCTTAGAACAGAGAACATTGGACCTGGAAGAGACTTTAGAACAGAGAATGTCAGCACTGGAAGGGACCTTAGAACAGAGAACACTGGAGCTGGAAGAGACCTTAGAACAGAGAATGTCAGAGCTGAAAGGGACCTTAGAACAGAGAACACTGGAGCTGGAAGAGACCTTAGAACAGAGAATGTCAGGGCTGGAAGGGACCTTAGAACAGAGAACACTGGAGCTGGAAGAGACCTTAGAACAGAGAATGTCAGAGCTGGAAGGGACCTTAGAACAGAGAACACTGGAGCTGGAAGAGACCTTAGAACAGAGAATGTCAGAGCTGGAAGAGACTTTAGAACAGAGAATGTCAAAGCTAGGGGAGGGGGGCGGGCTTAGAACAGAGAATATTGGAGATAGAAGGGACCTGAGAATAAAGAATGTGAGAATTGGAAGGGACCTTAGAACAGAGAAAGCAGAGGGTTATAGAACATAGAGCAGATATCGTTAGGACTTTCTGTCCTAACTCCTTCATTTTGCAGAAGAGAGAATCAAGTCTCAGAAAGCTACAGCTGACTTGCCCATACTCACATAGGATGTAAATGACACGTCTTGTCTTTTCACAGGAGGCATAGATGACACTGACGGGCTGTCCTCAAACATTTCCTCCACATTTATCCAGTTTACACACCACTCCTACCCACAGATGGTGAGGGTGCTGAAGAAGACAGCTTCCAGATGCTCTCACATCGCCAGGACCTACAGCATTGGTCGCAGCTTTGATGGGAAGGATCTTCTTGTGATTGAGTTTTCAGATCGACCAGGCCATCATGAATTACGTAAGCAAGAGAGCATTTTTCATGGAAAAGCAAGTTACATTAAAAGAATGCTTCATGGCTTAAGGGAAAAGGAGGTTTGAATAATAATAGTGATGGCTCATATTTCTGTAGCTCTTCAGTAATTCATCACAGTAACCTCACACATTGGTAGAGATTAATACCTGATTATGCCATTTTGCAAATGAAGAAATTTAATTCCTACAGATTAAAGAACTATATTGTTGTTCTATAACAACTATTAGGTAGGAAATCAAGGGTTCATAACCAGGTTTTCAAATTCATTGCTCTTTCAATGTATCATATCATTTCTTAAATAGTCATGGGATCAAAGTCCAAATAGATCTCAAAGATCATTTTGTTCAAATCCTTCAAGTTACAGGAGAAGAAGGGCCAAGGGAAGTTAAATGACTTCACCAAGAACATCCACTTAATAAGTGATGAGCCAGGATTTGAACCCAGGTGCTCTGACTCAGATTCTGATGTTCTTTCCACTAGACCACCCTGTTTGTGTCAGTACTCAAGACTTTATTTTATAATATGTTTAAAGGGCTCCTGCCTGACTTCAAAACATCTCTGAATTCAAGCACTTTATTAAGACCATTTCTAAACCAAGTAAAATGAAGGTTTGAGAGTGTTGGCCTGATGTGATTATTATTGTTGTCAGAAATAGTCAGTGTGAGATGGTGTGATGGAGCCCCGACTCACCATTGGGAGGCTTTTGTTTGAGACTTGTTTCCACTGTGTGCTAGCTAATAAGAGATGAATTACCACTTGCTTGGGATATTATGGAGAGGCTTATATTTTTTTAAAATTATTTTGATTCTCTTTAATCAGTTAGAATACATTTTCTTTGTCTCTTCCCTTCCCCAATGAGAAAAGAAGAAAAATAAATCCCCTTTAATAAAACTGTAGAGACAAGAAAAGTAAATGGTTACATTATTTACACCTCCCCCCTCTCTTTTTCTGTCTTAATCTGCACTAAAGTGAGCAATATGTTTCATCATGAGTCCTCTGGAATTGTGATTGGTTGTTGAATTGATTAGAGCTTCTAAGCCTTTCAAAGAAATTGTTCTGTCTTTGCAATGTTATTGCTATTGTGTGACTTGATTTCCTGATTTTTTCAAATCACTGTCAATCAGTTTATAGAAATCTTTCCAGTTTCTCTGAAACCATTCCCTTCATCTTTTATTATAGCAAAATAATATTCTCTCATAATCAGATACTAGCTGTTCTAGACTAGTTGGCATCCCTTTAGTTTCCCTTTCTCACAAAAAGAGCTCCTACAAATATTTTCATATGAACCAATCATTTTCCTCTTTGGTTTGATCTCTTTAGGAGTGTAGACTCACTGGGTCAAAGGATATGTAGAGTTTAATAACTTTTGCAGCATAGTTCCAAATTGTTTTCCAGAATGACTGGACCAATTTATGGCTTTAGTACAATAAATTGGTGTACCTATTTCACTGAAGCGCTGCAGGGAGAGGGAATCCTTTTTCAGATAGGAGTTGAACTAGTATGAACTAGTATCTGAGAATCCCTATAACTGAAATTCAGTGAATATTTTAAAAGCTGCAAATACATCAAAATAAGGTATTGTTATATATTATTATTTATTTTGGCTTTGCTTAGCCTGAATTATTGAGTTTGGATATACTGACCACACTAGCTAGATAACTTCCGAGTCTATTCTTATGTTAAGTAGATGTTCTAAAAACCCAATCACATTTAGTAATTAATGAGAAACTGCATTTTCTGAAATCATTCTATATGCTTAATCATGGCATAGTAGTGGATAGAGTGCTAAATTGAGTCAGGTTATTGTGGGTTCTAATCCTTTCTCAGATACTCACTTGCTATGTGATTCTAGGCAAGTTACTTAACATCTCTGTGACTCAGTTTCTTCATGCATAAAATGGGACTACTAATAATATAATGTATTCATAGGTTGTGAAGACGAAATGGGATAATATATGTACAATTCTCTTCATGAACCTTAAAATGCTATAAAATGTGAGCTGGTATGATAAGCAGTTACTTCTATCAAGTTTCAGTGAGTTTTGCAGGAATAATTGATGAGAGTAGAAGAAGTGAGTTCACCAAATCACAAGAACAATCATTCATTGAAAAATTATATAGATTTAAGTTACCAAAGTCTGACATAGGCAATTCTTAATAGAATATAGAGAGCTATAGTCTCCCGTTTTGAATGATCTACCTTTTGAAGTAGTAAGCTCCACGTCACTGGGGATGGGCTAATGGATATCTGAAATATTTTCAGCCTCTGAGATTCTGTCAGTTTAAAAAATAGATAAGGTTAAAAGCAGATATCAATAGATATTTCTTGAGCAATGTGCTATGTGGTCAGCACTTTCCTAGGTACTTTAAAGTATTCAGAGGCCTAGGAGAAAGTCACTGTTTTCTAGATCCATGATGGTGAATGTATGGCACTTGTGCCAAAGATGGCACACAGAGACCTCTCCATGGGCACATGCTGCCTGCTAGAAAGTCAGAGGGACTCAGCAGAGCTGCAACTTAGTCCCTTTCTTCCCTGACTCTGCTCAGCAGACCAGAGGAAGCACTTATTCCTTCCCCTGAGTGGAGGATTTAGGCTACTCCCTTCCATTCTCCCTCCTCTGTCTGGGGTTAGGTGGAAAGCAGAGGAGTCGGGAAGGGCATGGCACACAGTCTCTAAAAGGTTCACTGTCACTGCTCTAGATGCTCAGTTTAGTTGGGCAGAATAGAAATGCAAATTTGGAAAGGGAATTGATAGACTATGCTAGTGCCAGATACATACAGATAGCAGGTGTTAAGAGAGTTTACAAAACAGGGAGAGATCACTTTCTTTGGGAGATGATCAAGGAAGGACTCATGGAGAAGATAAGACCGAAACTAAACCTCACAGGAAGAGGAAGGGAAAGGGAAAAGGAGAAGATAGTAAGTATATATAGAAATATATACACATACACTAATGTGTGTATATATATGTAAGTATATACACATGCATACACATAATAGATTATATATAATACACATTACATATTATTAGGTGTTGTGCTAATATATAATACATATTATTTTAGTATTTATTATAATTTATATTAAATATGTTATATTAAAATTTAAATAATATATTAATTTATATAATAAATAGTACAAATTTTATAGTACCTACTATAGGTCAGACACTATGCGAAGTGCTTTCCCAATATAATCTCTGATTCTTTTTTTTTTAAACCCTTACCTTCCATCTTGGAATTAATGCTGTGTATTCCAAGGCAGAAGAATGGTAAGGGCTAGGCAATGGGGGTTAAGTGACTTGCCTAGGGTCACACAGCTGGGAAGTGTCTGAGTCCAGATTTGAACCCAGGGCCTCCCATCTCTAGGCCTAGCTCTCAATCCACTGAGCCACTCAGCTGCCCCCAATCACATTTGATTCTTGCAGTTTTGGAGGTAGGTGCTATTATTATCTTCAGTTAACAGATGAAAAAATTGAGGCAAACAGTGGTTAAGTCACATGACTGTGGACAAGTAATTCCATTTCACTGGTCTTCCATTTTGTCATTTTTAAAATGGGGACAAGAATATTTGAACAACCTATCTCACAGGATAATTATGAGAAAATGTGTTTGTGAGTCTCAGGGAACTAAACAGATGTGAACTCTCATGGAGCTTTTTCCTGAGGTGGAGTGGTGTAAGACAAGCGTTGGGACAGGTAGATTAGGGCCATGTTGTGAAGGACCTTGGATGCTAGGTTTAAGAGTTTGTATTTTAATCTCTCAGCAAAAGGAAATCTGTGAAGGTTAGCTGGAGTGGAATAATATGATTACAAATATGTATTAGGAAGTTATCCAATGGTCGGAGTGGTCCTAAGATCATAGATTGAGTACTTAAAAATACCTTAAAGACCTTGTTTTAGATCATGAAATAGTTATTTTTTTCACCTGACTTGCCCAAGGTCATATATGAAATAAAGGCAAACTAAGAAATGAATAAGGATACTCTGACTTCAGAAGCCATGTTCTTTCCATTTCCCATTCCTAACAACTAATTAGATATGCAGAAAAATAGAGTAAGTCTGGAATTACACGTCTGGGTAATTGAGAGAATCTAGGGGTCATAAAAATAAGCACAAAATGAAGGAGAACCATTTTTGATGGAGAAGTGATTTGTTTCAATAGAATTACATTCTCTGTAAAGGTGTCCAAAAGGCAGCTAAAATGCAGAACTGGAAAGAAAAAAAAATCAGGGATAAATAAATAGATTTGAAAGTCATCTACATGGATGTGGTGGTTGAAATCATAGAAACTAATGAAAACACCAAAGGAAAGAATGTGAAGAAGGAAGAGAAGATAGCTGGGGTCAGAGCCTTGGAGGATTCCCTCATTTAGAGGGCAAGAGTAGGAACAGGAGCTAGAGAAGAAAATGGAGAAAGAATATTTAATTATACTTATTTAATTGTTCTCACTTATGTTTATAGAGGATTGAGATTTTAAAGAAAAAAATGTGAAATTATGTTCTGAATGTCTAACTTCTCATGCTTTTTATTATTTTGCCTTTCGCTCTGCGTGGATCTCAGATAGGTGAGTTTCACGTTCAGTTCAGATATTTTAACTTTTTCAGATTTCTTTTGCTTTCTCTCGCTGGTTCTTTTTCTTTTACAGCAATGTAAGAGATTATCAATAAACTTTTGGAGGTTATTGTTTTTTAAAACTTTAAATCCATCTCAAGTGATCCTTTTAAATTGTGAACATAGTGCAGAGAAAGACTCATTTTTGCTCGCTTTCCTCTTCCAAGACATTTCTATTTGTTGTGGCTTATGAAACTTTCAGCAAATATTCTCCAAAACAAACTTTATTTCATTGAATATTAAACAATCCTAGAATCAGTTTGCCCGAAATTAAAGTACTTGCCCCACTCCTGATTTTGGACAAGTTCTTTAAATGCCTCAAGTCTCAGTTTTCACATTTGCCAAGTGGGATTAATTTGAGGCATTTGGTTGCTTTCATTGATCTTCTTTCATAGGACCATAGATTTTGAAGTAGAAGGGACATTCAAGGCCATCAGATTCAATCCTTTCATTTTACGCATGAGGAAACTAAGACACAAGGAAGTTAAATGGCATCTTCAGTCATACAGCTAGCAGATTCTATACCTTTATTTCTCACCATGTTCTCTTTTCATCTCTCACTACATAAATATCACCTCAATGTGGCACTGGAATGATTTGTTGGTGTAAATTACTTCTTACCTTCATGTGGACTTTCCAACAATTCACGTGATAACTTTTCTCTGCCTGCCTATGCAAGGGCAGGCTGACCTGGAGCATGAGATGACTAGATCTTACAAGGGTCCATCAATTGAACTAATGATGTTTAGTCTAATGAAGAAAAGGCTTTAGGAGAAACATGATAGCTACTGATGTTGATAGAGAAGTGATTGTTTCAATAGAATTACATTCTCTGTAGAGGTGTCCAAAAAGCAGCTGAAAATGCAGAACTGGAAAGAAAAAAATCAGGAATAAATAATAGATTTGAAAGTCATCTACATGGATGTGATGGTTGAAATCATAGAAGCTAATGAAAACACCAAAGGAAAGAATGTGAAGAAAAAAGAGAAGATAGCTGGGGTCAGAGTCTTGGAGGATTCCCTCATTTAGAGGGCAAGAGTAGGAACAGGAGCTAGAGAAGAAAATGGAGGAGAAAGGCTGTCATATAGAAGGACTAACCTTATTGTGTTTGGCCTTAGAGAACTGAATCAAGAGCAAGGGGTGAGGAGCAGCTAGGTGGCTCAGTGGACTGAGAGCCAGACCCAGATATGAGAGGTCCTGGGTTCAAATGTGGCCTTAGACACATCCTAGCCGTGTGACCCTGAGTAAGTCACTTAACCCCAATTGCATAGATTTAAGTGTTCTTCTGTCTTGGAACCAATACTTATTATTGATTCCAAAGCATAAGGTAAGACTTTCTAAAAATTAAAAAAGGGCAAGGGATGGAAGCCAATGATGGCTCCATTTAAGGAAGACAATGCCATAGTGACACAGTGACCCAATCTAGATGTTTCAGCATTTAAGTCATAAGACTCATGGAATTGAATGGGGCTTTGCAGAAGAATGATCCAGGCTCTTCAATGCTGATGATAACAAGTCTTTATTTGGCATATTAAGGGAAGGCTACCTGGCTCAATGAGACAAAGAGAGGAACATGAAGATTGAGCTAGAGGCCTTAAGTCTGTGCATGTGGTTACACTGAGTTCTTGCCCCATGAAGTGGCCCATTGAGTGTCTGCAGAGTCACTGCATGTACCAGACTAGCATTAAAATGCTGAAGAGTACTAGAAATTGTATATGGAGGGACTTGGTTCTCAACAATTAGTTGTTCAGTTGACATCTCTCCCCTAAGGCTATGAACAAGGAACTCCTTGGGAAGCTGGGAGTTTGACATTTTCCAGCAAGAAGATTTTAGAGATGGACTCTGCCCAGGTGAGAAGCAGAAAATGGTGTGATAGAGTAAATCTTGTACTGGTTTCAGTCAGGAAGATGTAGGTTCAAATCTTCCTTTAGAGACTTAGTTGCTTTTTGACTATGGGCAAGTAGCTTAACCTCTGGCTCTTGTTTTCTTCATCTATAAAAAAGAGGAGGGGATTGGATTCCATGATAACTAAGGTCTCTTCTAGCTTTATTTCTATGATTCCAAAGTTCTATGAAGAGGCATTTTTGAACAGAGATGGCCTTTGGGTAGAAGACTACACTTGGAAAAGAGGAGAGCTTTTCTAGATAATCCTATACCTACTACCTTATTGGGTGGCAAATCTGGGATCTATCACCTATGTTGATCTTCCTTCCAACAATGCCCATCCCAACTTGTTTAGACATACTCATCTATGAGAGACAGGCAGGAGTAACAAATCGAGTACTGGGTTAGGAGTCAGGAAGATTTGGTTTGAATCCTTCCTCAGACACTAATTAGTTGTTTTGCCTGAAATAAGTCCTTTAGCTTCTCCAGAAGTGAGTTTCCTCATTTGTAAGATGAGGAGATTGAACCTGAAGACCTTACAGGCTCTTTCCATCTCTCCAGCTCTTACTTAGGCATTTCCTGTCACTGGAGGCATTCAAGTAAAGACTGGAAGGGACTTTTAAGAGAAAATTACTATAGTGGGAGGGAGAGGAGGATGAAATGACCTCTAAGTCCTTTCTAAGTCTTCCACTCTGTGATTCTGCAACTACAGTGTCTCTGATAGATACCTCAGCAGAGATATTCATGCTAAATAATTATCGATCCCTTTCAGTGACTTACTGGCCAGCCTACTGTATTTATGGCTTTCAAGAAGACAGTTGGCATTTCAATGATACCCATCTCAATGCATCTTTCCACAGTTGAACCTGAATTTAAGTACATTGGCAACATCCATGGAAACGAAGTGACTGGGAAGGAGATGCTCATCTACCTTGCTCAGTATCTGTGCTCAGAGTACCTGCTGGGCAATCCACGAGTCCAACACCTTATTAACAACACTCGGATTCACCTGCTACCTTCCATGAACCCTGATGGCTATGATGTAGCAGCAGCAGAGGTGAAAGCCCAACCTATTATTCCTTGGGAAATGTGGCTAAAATGGAGCCTTGTGCCTAGTATGGTTCAGTGGAAATAACACTGGTTAAGGGTTAGAGGTCCTGGGTTCAAGTAGCTCCTGCAATTTATTAGCTGAGTGTCTTTGGGCAAATCATCCAATTTTTCTGGGCCTCTAATTCTCCTCATCTATAATTGATGAAATTGGACAATAAGTCAAATATATAATCATTTATGAAGTATTTATTATATACATGGCATTGTTTTATTTATTTTCTTTTTTATTTGAAAAATGTTATTTAATTAATTGATTTAGAATATTTTTCCATGGTTACATGATTCATGTTCTTTCCCTCCCCTCCGTCCACCCTCCTCCCATAGCCAATGAGCAATTCCACTTGGTTTTACATGTATGTGGTATTGTACTAAACACTTGGAATGGAAATTTAAACACAAAGAAAAAGAAAGTCACCCTCTGTCCTCAAGGGGCTTACACTTGAATGAGAGAAAGACAATACTTGTCAAAGGAATTGGAAAATTTTTACTTTGAGAAATTTTAGGGATTCTTCTTATAATTATAAGACATTAGACATTAGACATAATTATACATTAGACAGTGGGCTTCATATCTGAGTTCAAATCCTGCCCTCAGATATTTGATAGTCATGCAACCCTAAGAAAGTCACTTAACCTCTGTCTACCTCAATTTCCCTATCTATTAGATAAAGATAATAATAGCACCTACTCACTAACTGTATTAATATTATTAAAGATAAGGAAACAAGACACAGAGGAGTCTCAGGTCCTCAAAACTAGTAGTTCCGGAGGCAAGATTCAATCTTGGGTTTTTTGGACTTCAAGTCCTGTATGCTATCCACTATGAAAAGCCAACCTCTTTGATATGGTGGGAAGTCCATAGGATATAAGAGGATCTTCTACTGAATTTTGAGATATCATGTTAAGTAAATCTAGTCTCTATGGGATAGAGGAAAGGATGGGCAATCTCAGTTAAAGAGAACAAACCGAGGGATTTTGGATGAGAGCAGGAAACATTTTCTACCTTAGAGAGGTCTGCTTTCTTCACGGGGAAGGGATACATTATGATCTGGCTCTTGAACGATAGATGGGAAGACACTAACTGGGGTTGGTGGGATTGAGAGGTACTATACAAAAACTTTCCAGGAATAAGTTATGATAGAGCAAAGGCATGGCAACTAGAAACTCTAGGTGAATTTTGGGGAATACATCCATGTAGGTTAGAGTTTGGGTGACAAATGGAGTTTGTAAAGGGAAGAGTGAAAGATAAGCATGGGAAAGTCTATTGGAACATAGTTTTAAAGTGTCTTTAAATGGTTTAGATTAAAGGGTGAGAACTTTATCCTGTGGGTAATAGGGAGCTATTGAAGGGTTGTGAACTGAAGAATGACAGAATAAGAAGATTATTGCAGGTGGATTGGAATGAAAGAGAATGGTGCTGAAATTCATAGGTTTAGGAGCGGAATGGACTTTAGAGGTAGAGTCCAATCTTGCCATTTAAAGTAAATGAAGCCCTCGGTAGTCAAGTAACTTATCCATGGATCTGCAGTCAGTTAGAACACAAGGCATGACTCAAAGCAGCTTTCCCCGACTCTATCTAGAGCTGTCCTCTAGGCAGCATAAGCTCTCCTGGAGGCATGAAGACCATTCCAGAGACTACTGTTCAGGCTAGTAATGGTAACCCCTGAGCTTGGATGGTGGCAATAGAAACAGAGAGAAAGGGGCCGATAGGAGAAACGTTGAGACTGAAGTATTGAACTGACAAATTGCAGTAGATGACATCCTTGGAACAACCTGAGGATGAACAAGCTTTGCAAAGATGGAGGCTTCCTGCAGGGCTGGGGCTGAAAGGGATAAACTTGGGAATGGAAGGATGATTCTGTGCTGAGTTGTGGACCTACCTTGGTCTTAGGAGCCCTGTCTTGTACGCAGCATGACAGAGAGTTTGTCTTCACTCACTTCCTGTGGTGATTTAGATGCCCGGTACATTTTTCTCCAAGTAGACCCTGAGCTCTGGCCAAATCCCCCTGAATGTAATTATGGCCCCTCACAGCTCTCTGTTCCTCTGTTTGTGGATTTCTGAAGCTTTTATCCTCTAATGTCCCACTGGGTAGGTAAGTTTTCAATAGGTCCTGCCAGGATGTATTAGAGAGGGCAGCACATCAGGAGGGAGAGGCCCCTGCCTGATGTAGACTCTGCATCCTCTGGAAGAGCTTCATTATACACTCTATAAAACAAAAGGACAAAGAACCAGTTCACTGGTGCTTGCTAGTGAGCCTTAGAATCATGGCATATTGGAACTGGATAGGACTTGACACAAAAATCACAGAATTTTAGAAATGGAAGGTACCTTAGAATCTAGAATGCGATCAGAAATGGATGATTATTAGAACATGGACTATAACAACAATAATTAGCATATTTTAGCAGTTTTTGGTTTTGCATATTTTGAGCAAATGTAGGCAAGCAGGTGGTTTAGTGGATAGAGTGATGGCCTGGAGTTTGGAAGACCTGAGTTCAAATTCTGCCTCAGATATATACCAATTAGATGACCTTGGACAAATCACTTAACTTATGTTTGCCTCAGTTTCCTCAACTATAAAATGGATATTATAGAGGTAGTGAGGTTGTTCAGTGGGTAGGGTGCTAGGGTTAGTGACAGGAAGAAGGACCTGGGTTCAAATATGGCCTTAGACATTTCCTTGCTTTGAGACCCTGGGCAAGTCACTTAACACTAATGGCCTAGCCCTTATCACCCTTCTGCTCTGGAATCAATACTTAGTATCTATTCTAGGACAGAAGGTAAGGGTTTAAAAATGGGTATTATAATAGTATATACTTCCCAGAGTTGTTATGAGGATAAGATGAAATAATATTTGTAAAGTGCCTACCACAGTGCCTGGTGCATAGTAAATGTGATATAATAACTAGTGATTATGTCTTTTCCTTTCATCCCCAAAACAACTCTGTGTGGTAGATGCTTTTGTGATCTTTATTTTATGGATGGAGGAACTGAGGTTGAGAGAGGTTAAGTAACTTTCCCACAAGCACAGAGGTAGCAAGTAGCAGGACATGTTCCAGGTCCAGCACTCTTATCTATAATGCCACCTGAATGCCTATGATAAAATATATATATATATGTCTATATATATATATATTAAAGATGGAAGGAGTATAGAACCTTTGAGCAAAGAGTTTAGAAGTTTAAAACACAGAATGTTAAAAAAGGAAGAGCCTTCAGAATATGGAACATGAAAGAGTGGAGATGAAAGGGATCTTAGAACACCAAATATAGTGTCATACCTGGAAAGGATAGAATCAGAGCTGGAAGAAACTCAAGGAAGCATCCAAGACAACCCTACCTCAACAGAAATACCCTTTGTGACATCTCTGATAAGTGGATTTTGATTTAGTACTATTTAATAGCCTTTGATTTAATATCCCTCCTCTCCTGATGTCTCAAAACTCTCCACCTAATGAAATAGTTGGTTCCAATGTTGAACAACCCTAGTAGTAAGGTTATATAATAAGATGAAATCTTCCTCCCTACTGTGCCCAAAGGGCTTTAGAGACTGTCTGCCCTTTGATCCAGCCATACCACTGCTGGGTTTATACCCCAAAGTGATAATAAGGAAAGAAGACATTTACAAGAATATTCATAGCTGCACTCTTTGTGGTGGCCAAAAATTGGAAAATGAGGGGATGCCCTTCAATTGGGGAATGGCTGAACAAATTGTGGTATATGTCGGTGATGGAATATTATTGTGCAAAAAGGAATAATAAAGTGGAGGAATTCCATGGAGACTGGGACGACCTCCAGAAAATGATGCAGAGTGAGAGAAGCAGAACCAAGAGAACATTATACACAGAGAAGGGTACACCGTGGTACACCGTGGTACAATAGAAAATAATGGACTTCTCTACTAGCAGCAATGCAATGATCCAGGACAATTATGGGGACTTATGAAAAAGAACACTATCCACATTCAGAGAAAGAACTGTGGGAGTAGAAACACAGAAGGAAGACATTTCTTTGATTAAATGGTTCACTGTGGATATGATTGGGGGTGTAGTTTCTAAATGTTCACTCTACTGCAAATATTAACAATATGGAAATAGGTCTTGATCAATGATACATATAAAACTCAATGGAATTGCTCATTGGCTATGGGAGGGGGGTAGAAGGAGGGGAGAGAAAAATATGAATCATGTAATCATAGAAAAATATTCTAAATTAATTAATTAAATAAAAAATTTTAAGTAAAAAAATCTTCCTATTAGACTATAAGAAATGAAAGAGTAGTGGAACATGAAATATAATAGCAATGACTAGCATATTTATAGCATGTTATACATATATGTATATATATATATATATTGCTCCTAATTCTGTTCTTTGCTCAATAGAATATGTCTAATCCCTCTTTATCATGAATACCATTTGAATATTTGAAGACAGTTCTCATCTCCCCCTTAAGTCTTTTCTCTAGCCAGTGTTGTTAGCTCTTAATTTGTTTAAACATTTATTTATTTAACATTCATTATAATCTGTCCTTCCCACTGCCTTCTCTCTGTTCTCCCCATTGGATACTCAATCCTTTCCAATGAAACTTCTATCACAAACATGTTATCTATCTATCTATCTATCTATCTATCTATCTATCTATCTATCTATCTATCTATCTTTCTATCTGTCTGTCTGTCTGTCTGTCTATCTATCATTTATCTGTCTGCCTATTTATATCTGTCTGTCTGTCTCTTTCTCTCTTTTTCTTCCAGAAAAGAAATATTAATATTTACCATGCCTGAAAATCTCTCTCTCTGCATTTTAAGTTTATCATCTCTCTAGCTGGAGTTGAATGGCATGGTTTTATTTTCAGGTTTGTGAATTATCATTGCATTGATCAGAATACAAAAATTTTTCAACAGTTTTTCCCCTCTTTAATATTTTTGTCCTTCTAGAAACTGATCTCTCAGTTCTGCTCAGTTTGCTCTTCATCAGTTCATGGAGGTCTTTCCAGTTTTTGCTGAAATTCTATATTTCATCATTTCTGATAGCAAAATCTGGACTTTATACGTCTGTTCAAACAAAAGAAATGAATGACTTAACTGGAACAAGAGAACTTAATCGGATATTATCCAAATTAAATTACTCAATTTATACAGGAAAATTATGGCTGAAAGAAAAGCCTTGTCCAAGGTCATACAAGGATTTGGTGATAGGTTCTAGAACACAGCACTTAGTGCAGTGCATGGTATATAATAAGTGCATAATAGGTGTTAATTAATGGATAGATCAAGGTTTCCCAAAGAGCTCCAATCCATTGTTCTTACCCCTTCACCAAACTATCTCGTTCTCTCTACCCTTGCTTTGTCTGTGAGTTGGTAAATAGCTGATGTACTGAACTGACTTAAATACCACCCAGTTTCATGGTGCAGGATATAATGGATGGACAAATGGCCGTCAAAACTCTCAGCATCTGGACCTCAACCGTGACTTCCCTGACTTGACTTCAGAATATTACCGTCTAGCGAGTACACGAGGAGTTCGAACTGACCATATTCCCATTTCACAGTACTACTGGTGGGGTAAGGTATGAATTACACATCTTTTACCAATTCTCTCAATCAGTTCTTTTCTTTTGACCCCAAAGTGGGACATAGGCATGTAGACTCAGATGATTTCAAACAGTCTAATCACAACTTGTACTAAGTGCCTGCTGTATATAGAGCCTTATAGCTCTAGGAAATGTGTGTAAGACTGACCTCCATGGAGCTCAGAACTTGGGAGGGAAATAAGATGTAAACATAAAAAAAAAAAACTATGTTGCACAGTACTACTTCAGTGTATCTTAGGAGTGGGACATGAAGTGTTAGGTGAAGACCAGGAGAGAGGAAGGTTATTATCCACAATGTTTCTCAGCCTAAAAGTCTTTATTCTCTAATTTCTTGCAATCAACTGATTCTTATAAAACATCTACTGGATGCCCAACCCAACCTTGTGCTAAGTGCTGTAGGGTTCTGAAAGAAATATGTAATTTTTAATATATTTCTTCCCTCCCTCCCTCCCTCCCTCCCTCCCTCCCTCCCTCCCTCCCTCCCTCCCTCCCTCTCTCTTCCTTCCTTCCTTCCTTCCTTCCTTCCTTCCTTCCTTCCTTCCTTCCTTCCTTCCTTCCTTCCTTCCTTCCTTCCTTCCTTCCTTCCTTCCTTCCTTCCTTCCTTCCTTCCTTCCTTCCTTCCTTCCTTTCGTCTTTCCCTCTTTCCCCAGCACTCTGTAAAACTGTTAGTAGAAAAGATGAACAAAGGGATTCTTCCTCACCATCAAAATATTTATAACTTCAATTTATATTTTCTTCATGAAGCACTGAGAGTGAAAATAAAAGTGAACAGGGGAAGATCTAGGACAGATTGTAAGCCCTCATAGTTGTGTGACTTTGGGGAAGTTGTATAATCTCTCTCTGAGCTTCAGTTCCTTTATCTGTAAAATAAGGACAATAATGCTCATACCACCCCACCTACCACACAATGGTAGTTAGCGTGAGGATGAAATAGGATAACCATGTGCTTTGTAACCACAAAGTGATGGGTTGCTGGAAATAGTTCTGGATTGGAGTCAGAGAGTTCCTGACCCACGGCAGGGCCTCCATTTCCTTATGTAGGAAACAAAAGGTCTGGATTAGATGACCTGTGAGATACCTTCCAAGATCTAAGTCTGAAATATTATGAAGGGCCCAATTAATCCATTTTTTCTCACTCTTGTGGATTTATCTGATGAGATAATGTATGAAAAATATTTGCAAACCTCAAAGCCCCATGTTTTTGTTATTGTTTAGTCATTTCAGTTGTTCCTGACTTTTTGTGATCCCATTTGGGGTTTTCTTGGTAAAAGTACTAGGGAGGTTTGCCATTTCCTTCTCCAGCTCATTGTACAGATGAGAAAACTGAGGCAAACAGGGTTAAGTGATTTGGTCAGGGTCACACAGCCAGAAAGTGTGTGAAGCTGGATTTGAACCCATAAAGGTGAGTCTTCCTGATTCCAATCCCAGTGCTCTATCTGCTGTGCCACCTCATTGTCAGGGAACATGCAAAGCAGACTCGTAGATAAGACCAATGTCCATAGTCCATCCTTTCATTTTAGAGGCATGGTTACTGAAAGGCAGAGGAGTGAGCTTGGAAAGGGCTAGTGAGTTAGTTGGTGGTCAAGACAGGACTAGAATAAGAACCCTGTATATTCTCTACAGCTTGGGGATGGAGGTCGGAGGTATCTGGAGGCTTCTCATTGAGTGACATTTCCATTGCATCCTACTGCCTCACTGTAGAGGACTATAGAGATAAAAAGGCTCAGGGAGTTGGACTAGGAAATTTTATATTGAATAACTTCCCTGTTATCAGCCCCAGAATGCCTCAATTTGCCTTTTTTCTTCCCAAAGGGGGAGGCAAGATAACTTGGGAGTTATCTGCAGCTGTAGTCCCCAAACCTGCTCCTGATCCCCAGGCCCCTCTGCACCCAGCCTGCAAAGCCTCAATTAAAGCCTGTCCTGCTGAGCGTGCATCTGAAAAACTGCTTGGCCAGCAGCATGTCTGAAATGTCCATGCAGGGCAAAGTCACTAACGCGTCCTTTGTGAAATCCTTACAAGAAACTCCAACTGTGGGATAGTTTGAGGGGAAAACACACTTGAGGGCATGTTGTGTGTTTCCTTTTTCCCTCCAAAAAATGGATTCTGTAATTATAGAGATATTTCCCTTAGAGTAGCAAGAGAGATGAGAGGCCACATACTCCAGCCTCTTTATCTTAACAGATGAGAAAACCAGTGCCCACAGATGGCAAAATACTTATCCAATGGGATGGATAAGATGCATGAGGGAGTTAGTGGATGCTCAGGAGTAGAATCGTGAGATGGGAGTTTTAAGCAAACCTAGGTAGGGACTGAAGCTGAATCATAAGCCTGGAGTTAGAGAAGATTGAATTTAAGCCTAGCTTCACACACACCCTAGCAGTGTGACCCTGGGAAAGTCACTTCACCTACCTTCCCTTTAGTTTCTGCATCTGTAAAACAGGGTTAATAACAGTGCCTATCTCTGTGGTTTTTATGAGTATCAAATGAGATAATAATTGTAAAGCACTTATCACAGTGTCTGGCACATATAAAGTATTATCTAAATAATTAAAATAATCATATTTATATAATTTAATATATTATGTAAATCATGTCAATAATCATCATATTTATTCATGTAACTTTATGGAATTAGATTATGCAATAAATCCACATGAATAATATGCTAATAATCATCATATTTATATAACTTTATGCAATATATATCACATAAAATATGCTGCTTTATTAATATAATATGGAGTTTATTATATAAATACTATGTTAACTTTACTTGCATAATTTTATATGACATTATATAACAAATGTTCATTATATTTATTTATATCATCTAATATATTTCTTATATGAATATGTCAATGATTTTATTTATATAATTATGTTTAATATATAAATAATATAAACTAATTATTTATATTATTTATAACTATAATTATATATAAATATATATGATTATAAACTAATTTTATATTATTTATATATTAAATATAATATATAATTGTATATATAATTTTATTTATATAATTGCATATTTATTACATAAATGTTCATTTTATTTATATAATTTTATATATTATATTACAAAACACATTTATTATATAACTAATGCTAATAATAATTATATGCATCTATATAATTTATTTTATTTATTAGATAATGTTCATTTTATTTACATAATTTTATATACTATGTAACTAATGTTAATAATTATATGTATTTACATAATTTGTTTTATTTATTAGATAAATGATATTAATTTTATTTACATAATTTTATATATTATATAACTAATGTTAATAATTATACACATTTATAGAATTTATTTTATTAGATAAATATGTGAATAATTTTATTTATTAATATACTTTTATATAATATATTTATTATATAGATAATGTTAATAATTACTGTGTTTATATAATTTACATATATTTTATTTATATAAATATCAATAATTGTATTTTATGTAATTTTATATAATGTATTAAATAATAGATTTATTATATAACAAACATTAACAATTATATTTATTCATATAATTTTATATACTTTATGTAAATGATGTTAATAACATATGTATATATTAATATGATATATAAAGTATATAAATACATATAATCATTTTATAATGCTTACTAATATACTTATTATTATTACCATTATTACTTTCATGGCAGACTGTCACAGAATCATAGGTTTAGAGCTGAAAGGTACCTTACATGCCTTTCATTTTTTAAAAAATGAGGAACCTGGGATGCAGAAAAGCTAAATGGCTCATATGACACCACAAAAGCAGCAAGTGGCAGAGATGGAATTAAACCTGTATCTTCTGACCCCAAATTCATTCATTGCTCTTTTCACTATAAGACATGGATTTCATGCATGTCTCATTCAGCAGGTAGGGGGATCTGGAGGTCTGCCCATGTCTCTTCCCCCTCCCCTCCCAAAAGCACACTCAAGAATCATCTTCAGTGACTTCCTCTTACCTGTAGGAGTAAGTAGAAACTCTAGGTTTGACATTTAAAGCTCTTCACACTGTGAAACCTTCCAGTTTTTAGTCCATTTGTACTTCCCTCACGCTCTCCAAGGTATCCTGGCTGACTTGCTGTTCCTAGTACATACTACTCCATCTCCCACCCCTATTTCTTTGGACTCATTGACTGTCCATACATAGTGATGCCTCCATACCCTTAATGATCTCCTTCCAAACCTCCTAGTAGTGGAATCATTGGGCTCCTTCAGAACTCAGTGTAAGAGCTGCTTTCTGCAGATCTTTCCTGATACCTTTATCTACTCATTTGTTTTCTCATGCTTTTGAACCTACAATTAGAAGACAAACTCCTGAAGGCTAGAACAGAATTCATTTTTATATTTATTTATTTGATTTTTATTTTTTGAGTTAGGTTACTCAGTGGATAGGTGTTGGGACAAAAGGCAAGAAGACTTGAGTTAAAATCTGACTTCAGAAACTTACTAGCTCTGTGACCCTGGATAAGTCATTTAAACTTCTATTTGCCTCAGTTTCTTCAACTGTAAAATAGGAGTAAAATATCACCTGCCTCCCAGGATTGTGAAAATCAAGTGAGATAATATTTGTAAAAAAATGCTTAGCACATAATAGTCCTTAATAAATGCTTGTTCCTTTCTCCTTCCTTTCCTTCTTAGTTTTCCTAGGGTTTATTTAGCACAATGCCTGTCAGATAATATGCACATGATGGATAAAGAGACGACCTTGAAACCAGGAAAATCTGGGTTCAGTTCTTGCCTCTGAAATGACCCTAGGCAAGTCACTTAATTTTTCAGGACTACCTTATATTAATAGATAAATTTCCTCTCATTTATCACTGAAATTGCATGTCTTTTGAATTGCCTCTCTTTTGAAACTTCTATATAGGCAGGTAGGTGACACAGTAGATAGATCACTGAACTTGGAGTCAGGAAAACTCATCTTCCTGAATTCAGATCTGGTCTTAGACATTAGTTATATGACCCTGGATAAGTCACTTAACACTGTTTGCCTCGGTTTATTTACCTGTAAAATGGGTTGGAGAAAGAAATGGCAAACCATTCCTGATCTTTGCCAAGAAAACCCACAAAAGGGGTCATGAAGATTTGGATATGACAGAACAAAAACATTATTGTGCATTAGAGTTTTTTTCTTTTATGTATGGTCTATCTGCTATTAGATTGTAAGCTACCTGATGGCAGGAACTAAATGGCCTAAGTTTTGATTCTCTAGTTTCCAGCATAATGCTCTGTGTACAGAGTGGACATTACTTGAATTATTCCTTACCTGGAGATCATACCCACCTCCATCCCAGGTGGTTATCCTTAGATATTCCAGCCTTTCTTGCTTAATAAATAATTGTTGAATTAGTTTTAACCTTTAACTTTCACTGAATAGGAAATTAAAATCTGATGGGGATAATGTATGAAATAAATGTAAACAGTCTAATTCAGAAAGCATTTATTATGTGCCTATTCTGTGCAAAGTATTACTCTAGGTTCTAGGGCTGCAAAAATAAAATCAAATTAAAATACATGCTCTAAGCTTCCATTCCATGAAGAGAGAGAGTGTGTGTGTGTGTGTGTGTGTGTGTGAAGAATACAATGTGTAAATAGATATGTATCTACATCATAATTGGAAGAGGGAGGAAACACTAATACTTAGGTCATAGAGGAATCAGCAAAAATTTCTCAGGGATGGTGGCACACAAACTGAGCCTCAAAAGAATAAAGACAATATGGTTTGGTAGGAAAAAACAGTTTAGGTGCCACAGTGTATAGAGTGTCTTAGGGACAGGAAGACTTATTTTCATTATTTATCATCTGTGTGATGCTGGGCAGATCACATAACCCTGTTTACTTGGTTTCCTTATCTGTCAAATGAGCTGGAGAAGGAAATGGCAAACCACTTTGGAGATCTTTGCCAAAAAACTCCAAAAGGAATCACAACCTGACAAGAGTTGAACATGGATGAAAAACAACTGTATAACAATAGGAAAAGGACTAGATTTGGAATAAAAAGACTTTAAGTCTCATTTCTTTTACCAACTAGCTGTGTGACCTTGGGCAAGTCACTTCTCGTTTTTGTCTTCAGTTTCTCCACTTGTAAGAGAAGCCATTGGACTCAGTGATCCTAAGATCCTTTCCAGTCCTTGTTCTCTTTTTCAGGTGGCTCCAGAGACCAAAGCCATCATGAAGTGGATGAAGGCCATTCCATTTGTGCTGTCAGCCAGTCTCCATGGGGGTGACTTAGTGGTTTCATATCCCTTTGATTTCTCAAAGCATCCCCTGGAAGAAAAAATGTTCTCCCCCACACCTGATGAGAAGGTAATGCAAATTTTTCATGGTAAGTCCAAATGCTTTGCTTATGGAAACTTCATGATGGTTTTCTTTTGGATTGTCAGTGGGATATGGTGGAAGAGAGCACAAGAATGGAGAAACACAATGAGTCTTGGAGTTAAAAGACTTGGATTCAAATGTTAGTTCTGTTCCTTATTACCTGTGTAATATTAGGCAAGCCACTCAACCTCTCTTGGTCTTAATTTGGGATCTCCGAGGTCTCTTTCAGGATTGTATCTTAGGATCCTTTGAAAGAAGTCATGAAACTGATTCTGCTTGAACCACTTTCTTGACATGTGACTCTGGGCAAAGGACTTTGCTCCTCTGAGACTTAGTTTTCTTCTTTGTTAAATGGGAATAATAATACTTGTACTATCTATCTCACAGGGTAATTTTAAAGATCAAGTGAGATAATGTATGCATGGAGCTCTATAGAATTATAATCGGTTATACTATTTAATGTTAGTCAATATATTTATCCTATTTATTTCTATTTGGACAGAGAATAGATCTGTGATTTCATTGGAATAGGGGATTGCCAGTGAGGAAAAACTAATGTTCATTTTATAGATTGAGAGATTAGGCTACAAGACTGCTAGTTAAATGATAAATGACTTGCCTAGGATTCCATGCCAATATATGTCAGAGGCAGGACTTGAACTCAGGTCTTTTTGGCTTTAAGGTCAGCTCTCTACTATGCAAAGATAAAACTTCACCTTTTAATTGGTAAAATTAGAAATTTGGCTGTGTGCATGTATGCACATGTGCAATCACAATTCTAATTACTCATAGAATAAAAATACAGCTTGGTTTGGGTAGGATGTCAGAGGGGAGATAATTCATTCAAATTTTCTTTTGCTTCTGGTTTCTCTGAGAAAACAGAGATGATTTGGCCTTGGGCTTACAATTTTTGCCTCCTTCAACTTTCTCCCTCCAAGAAGTATGCCATTGCATACTTCTTGGCTCTCCTTGAGGAAGAGACAGCTTTTCTCCTGGCCAAGTCAATCCCTCTCTTTATGCCTTTGATTTTTGATTTATCCACTAGCTCTGGGGATGGAGTCAGGAAGACCTGAGTCAAAATTGGCCTTACCAGCTCTGTGACTCTGGGCAAGTCGCTTAACCTGTTTGCCTTAATCTAATGGAGAAGGAAATGCCAAAGCAGTCTAGTATTTTTGCCATGGACAACATTGGCATATTATGGTCCATATGATCACAAAGAGTTGGACATTACTGAACAAATATAGATTTGGCAGTCATCTGTGAATAGGCAATTAAACCCATGGTGGACACCTACCTGCCTCTCTAAATCTATAAGTAGCCCTAATCATTTTGCTGAACACCAATCCCGTCAAACTGTCTGCAGGACATTTCCACTTGGATGACTTTCATCCTTGAACAGGGTCAGATACTTGACCAGAGGTACTGTCAAATGATTGTTAGTATCTGTCTTAGGATTCTCTACTCATTGCTTTTTTAAAAATTTAAAAACATTTAACTAAACAAATGCATAAATATATGCAAAACCACAAATACCAAATTGTTTACAATTTGTTTAAACATATGTAAATTATGTACAGTGATCCCTTGCCTGTTGAGGAAGTTATGTTCCAGAGACCCCGGCAATAGGTGAAAATTCATGAAGTAGCAGCACTATATTTTGTTACATATATATGTATATATACACATTTAAGGCTTTATAAACCCTTTCCACTCTCCTGTAAACCTTTTCCACACTCTTATTAACCTACAGTCCCTGGGCAGAACACAGCTCTGTGGTTGCTCAAATTTCATTCCATCAACCAATAGTGTGCCATGATAAGTATAGCTCCATGATACAGAATTAGGTATATTAAAAAAAAAAAACTCATGACACAGTGAAGCCATGATAAGTGAACTGTGCTATAGTGAGGGACAACTGCATATGCTAATATAAACACCCTTTGCTTTTGAGTTCCTTTTGTTTTTGTTTTACTTACTTTTTTTGATTTTATGCATGTTATTTTTTAAAAGGTAATTATGGCATACATTATTCTTATTCTATTTTCATCTCTTCATATATTTCCCTTATTTTCTTTATATTTACAATATTTGTCATTTCTAATAACATAATACAATCCATTACCTATTCAGCCACTTCTCTTATTCATTGCATTTGTGTTAATTCTAGTTATTTTGTCATAACAAAGCTTCCATGAATATTTTCAAACATACTCAGCTTTTTATCCTCTCAATAATACCATTTAGGGCTTGGCCCTAGTAATGGGATCTCTGGGTAAATGAACATGAACAGCATTACAACTCTTTTTTTAAAAAATTAATTTATTTAGAATATTTTTTCATGGTTACATGATTCATGATTTCTCCCAACCTCTCTTCCCTCCTCTCTCCCAGAGCTGACAAGCAGTTCCACTGGGTTATACATGTATCATTTTCCAAAACTTATTTCCATATTATTCATATTTACATTAATTTTTTAATATCAAACCCCCTATCATTTCCGCATTGAACCATGTGATCAATCATATGATTTTCTTCTGTGTATCTGCTCCCACAGTTCTTTCTCTGGATGTAGGTAGCGTTCTTTCTCATAAGTCTCTCAGAATTGTGCTGGATCATTGCATTGCTGCTAGTAGAGAAGTCCTTTACAATTCTTAACATAGATTTACATCTTTTTTTCTTAAAAAAAATCATGACCCTTCTAATAATGTAATATTAGTCCCTTGTCTCCATATTTATATCAGTATTTAATTTGATCACTTTAACCTGTCTGGTTCTCAGTTAAGGTATTCTCACCTTATCCTGGGTCTGATGAGAGTAGGCTTCTGGTACTGCCAATCATCACCCCTTCCTCCCATTCTCTGTAACACTTCCTTTACTAATTCTTCCTCCATATAAGATAGCCATCACACCCTACCTCCTCCTGGTCTATTCCACTGCCCTTCATTCATTCCATTCCATTCACTTCATCCTCAAGTCATCCCTCCATACAAGCCCCTTCAAAATACTCAGACAATCTAGAACATTGAGTTCAGGCTAATCAAATGAAATGCATTAAAGATAAAGGTCGAACCTTATATTTGGCTTCCAAGAAGAGACTTTCTAAGAGGGAGGAGATGATGTTAGACAAAAGTTTCTCTGAAAAAGATATGAAGGTATTAGTGCTCAACAAGCTCAATATGAATTAACAAGGTGATATGATGAACCAAAACAAAATCTACTGAAATCTTGGGCTTCGTTAAGAGAGGTGTAACTACAAGAAACAAGCAAGTGACAGTCTCTGTAATCTGCCCGTTCACATACGACCTGGAAAGCTTTTCCTATTTCTGGCTGTCACAGCTTGAGAAAACCATTAATAAGTAGAGGAAGGTTCGTTCACAGGAGGGTAACAGGGATAATGAAGAGCTTTGAGCACATGCGGTATGAGCAACATTTGAAGGGACCAGAGATGCTTGTCTGTGAAGAAGAGACTTCAAGTATTTAAATGATGTTCATGTGGAAGAAGGATTAGAATTGTTCTCTTTGGCCCTAGAGGTGAAGAACAGAACCAGGATCAGGTGTGTGTGTGTGTGTGTGTGTGTGTCTTTGGGGAAAGTCCCTAACATAGTTATCCCAAAGTGAAAGGGGCTGCCTGAGCAGAGAATGGGTTAGCCCTTCTTGGAGCCTTCAAGCAAAGGCTGGATGAATTCTCATGGGACATACTATAGAGAAAAATCCCTTTTGAGGTGTCAGAAATATCCAGAAATAGTTATCAGAGTATCTGTAAACTTGTAAGGGGGAAAGAATGATACCTTTATTTTTACTACTTTCTAACTGAAATTGGACATTTCCTACAAATATAAATGGAAGCAACAAACAAACATTATTCTGAGAAGGCATCTGTCTATAGGCTTCCCCACACTGCCAAAGTGGTCCATGAAACAGAAAAAGGTTGACAGAAGGACCATTGGACTAGACAGATGGCTGCCAAGATCCTTGCCAAATCCAAAAACTTGTTATTAGGTAATACAGAGAAGTGCCACTAGAGGGTAGTGTTGCGCCATGAATGACTCACCTAGTGTGTATCTAGAGGCATGTTTGGCATCTTCACCACTGTTGATACAGAGCGCATTCAGTCTATTTGCCATACTTGCTGTTGCCTTCATTTGTGCTTGGTCATTGCACATATGATTCCAGAGAACTCATTAAGTAACATGCTAGATAGAGAAGTGATGGACTCAGTGCAGACAGAAGAAATAAGGAAAGAAAGAATAAAAGAGAGAGAGAGAGGGAGGGAGGGAGAGAGAGAGAGAGAGAGAGAGAGAGAGAGAGAGAGAGAGAGAGAGAGAGAGAGAGAGAGAGAGAGAGAGAGAGAGAGAGACAGAGAGACAGAGAGACAGAGAGACAGAGAGACAGAGAGACAGAGAGAGACAGAGAGAGAGAGAGAGAGAGACAGAGACAGAGACAGAGAGAGAGACAGAGAGACAGAGAGACAGAGACAGAGACAGAGACAGAGACAGAGACAGAGACAGAGAGACAGAGAGAGAGAGAGGAAGGAAGGAAGGAAGGAAGGAAGGAAGGAAGGAAGGAAGAAAGAAAGAAAGAAAGAGAAAGAAAGGAAGGAAGGAGGGAAGGAGGGAAGGAGGGAAGGAAGGAGGGAAGGAGGGAAGGAGGGAAGGAAGGAGGGAAGGAGGGAAGGAAGGAAGGAAGGAAGGAAGGAAGGAAGGAAGGAAGGAAGGAAGGAAGGAAGGAAGGAAGGAAGGAAGGAAGGAAGGAGGGAAGGAGGGAAGGAGGGAAGGAGGGAGGGAAGGAGGGAAGGAGGGAAGGAAGGAGGGAAGGAGGGAAGGAAGGAAGGAAGGAAGGAAGGAAGGAAGGAAGGAAGGAAGGAAGGAAGGAAGGAAGGAAGGAGGGAAGGAAGAGGAAGGAAGGAGGGAAGGAAGAGGAAGGAAGGAAGGAAGGAAAGACCAAGGTATGGAATAGTTTCGTAGATAGATTATATAAATATAAATATTATATTATTTATGTATATATTATATTATATATGTATATAATGTATAATGATAGAGATAGAGGAATGGATAAGATAGAAATGCGCAATGTGAGAATTATTTTCTTGACTATACATATTATGTTACAGGTTTTATTTTTCCTGCTTTCTCAATAAGTAGTGTAGAGGGAGGAAGAATAAAGAGAATTTGGAATTAAAAATAAAATTGAATTTTAAAAATCCTTGATCATGGCTTGAATTCATCTAGCCTCCTCAATGGTTTGTAAGTTGTGTAACACTGAAGCTCTTCCAGTAGTGGATAGATCATTATTAATTAGGGATTCTGCGTAGGATATTCCTGATTTAATGAGGGTTTAGATGGGATGACCTCTGAGTTCCTATAGAACTGTTCTAAGTTAGAATGTGGATTTAGACTATAGAACTTTTAACTATTTGGAACTGGAAGTTTAGAACATAGAATATTATAATTAAAAAAGAGCTTAAAATAGCATTGGCAAATGTTTTTGACATCTCATACCCAAAGTGCAACTTCAAGCTGCCTGTGAGCCCCCTACATTAGCCCAGACAGGGGAGGGAGGAAGTGCTTGCATTGGGCGACTAGATAGAGGGGAGAAGCATGGTAAAAATGTCTTTCGGTGCTGTGGAGAGGGAGAATGGAATAGCCTTCCCCGTGCAGCCTGGACACCGGTGCCACAGATTCACTGACATGGGCTTAGAACATAAACTTCTAAATCTGGAAGGGACCTTAGAACACAGAACATAAACTTTTAGAACTAGAAGACTTTAGAAGTAGAACATAGGCTATCAGAGTTGGAAGAATCTTCATTGATCAAACTTGAATTTTTTAAATGAAGATATTGAGAGACAGAAAAGGGAAGTACCTTTTTCAAAGTCACAAAATGGTGGCAGAACTGGGAGTAAAACCCCATTGTCCTAAACCAAATGCATTATGGTTTCAAGTTTTTTCCTCCCCAAGTATAACACCTATTACTTTCCTTTCCCAGCATTTCCTCACTCCAGGAACCAACTGTTCTCAAAATGTTATACATAACTTGGTTAAATTATATCTTGTGACTTTAGAATATTCCTCCCCCTTTCCCAGATGCCTTGCCTACTTTATAGAACTGAAGACACTGGGACCCATTCGTTCCTTCACTGCATCTGCTCTCTTCACTTGTGGCCTTTCACAATGATGAGTACTAAGAAATTGTGTGTTGTGTTTCCAGTATGCATTTTATCACCAATTAGTGATGATACAAAACTTACTCTTGCTGGTTGAAAATTTTACCTGGGACTAAACTGGGTTAGAGTATTAAATTAAATTAAATTAATTATTAGTGGAATTGAAGAATAATCACATTTTAAGGGTGGCTGGAATTTAGAAATCAGAGTTAAAGATCTTATATGTGGAAGTAACTTTAAAGGGCTTGACATCCAACTCCTTCATTTAACAGAGAAGAAAACGAAGGTGAGGTCATTTAGCTCAACACTTCTCCCATCCTTTGCCTTAATTCTTCAATTATACAATGAGTTGGAGAAAGTGATGTCTTACATGACTTCCCATTTAATGTTCTGTATGGTGTTTTAAGGACCCTTCCTTAGAATTGACTTGTAATTCCTAGAAGTCTTAGATTCAAATCCTGGCTCTGACACAACTCTGATTTTCCATAGTACATTATCTGAAGTCCTTTTCAGTTGTTATATTACCAGTATTTTAATGTTCTTTCCAGTTCCAACATACTGTATTTTCTGACCAAAGGTCCTTTACTGGGACAACTGGGTGTCCCAGTGCTTGGTCTGTAGTCAGAAAGATTTCTTTTTTTATGAGTTCAAATCTGTCCTCAGACACTATCTGTGGGACCCTGGGAAACTCACTTAATCCTATTTGCCTCAGTTTCCTCTTCTGTAAAATGAGCTGGAGAAGGAAAGGGCACAGTATTCTGGTATCTTAGTTGTGTGTCCCTGGGCAATTCACTTAATCTCATTTGCCTCAGTTTCCTTTACTGTAAAATGATCTGGAGAAGGAAAGGGGCAAAGCACTCTGGTATCTTAGCTGTGTGTCTCTGGGCAAGGCATTTAATCCCATTTGCCTCAGTTTCCTCATCTATAAAATGAGCTGGAGAATGAAATGGCCAACTACTCCAGGATCTGCCAAGAAAACTCTCAAAGGAGTCATGAAGAGGTGGACACAATTAAAATTAATGAACAACAATAATATTCTTAAGTGTTTTTCCAACGGAGACATCCCAGCTATAACGTCATGTGTTCTCTCAGCTAAGGTCTTTTTCCATCTCTGGAAATGAGTGATTGTCACTAGAACTACTCGCTGTGCAGATGAGAAAAATGAGATCCAGAAAGGACATTTATTTGCCCAAAGTCAAAGAGTAAACTGACAGAATTAAGGTTGAAATCCAAATCTTAGGATTCTTAGTACCTTACACAGAAGAGCTTTAGAAAGTGCTTGCATAGCATGCCAATGCTGAAGGTGTTAGACAGTATTCATATAGAACTCATAGGCCTACAGATGAGTTTTAGTGAGGGTCTGATAGATGTATTTGCAGTTTTCATGGGATGTTTGACATAAACCATCCAGTGGGTTTTCTTTATTCAGCCACTGAGTGTCACCCTTATTCTCTGAAACTCATGATGATAATCTTTCATATACATATGAAAAAAATTAAAAATGGTTCCTTAAGTGGTTGCAGTTTCTCAGCTCTGATATGCAATTAAATCGCCAGGGAGAAAAGCATTAGTTCCAATAATCCAAGAAGGTAGTTAAATCACTTCCTTATTGCCTTATTTTACCCCTCAATCTCTGAGCAGCTGCTTCTCAATTTTGGGCAGTGAATAGCTATGTCCAGTGCTTCACAAAGGAGAGAGATTCATAGTTGACTTGACAAGAAGAAAGTTCCCCTGTTTAGGACAAGTAGCTATTCTTTTCTGTGCCTCAGTTTCCTTGCCTCTACAATGAGGGTACTGAGTTAGACGAGCATCGTATACTGGTTCTATTCTTGGTGTAGCAGTCTGTCTTGGGGAAACCTCTGGAGTGGGAGGAGAAAATAAAGGGATCTTAGAAACATTTTACCAAGTCATTAATAATGAGGAGAATGAGATGGATGATAAAAGAAGAAAGAGGAGAAAGAGAAAGAAGAGGAAAATGAGGAGCACAAAGAGGAGGATAAGGAAAAGAAAGGGGAGAATGAGGAATAGAAAAATACAAAGAAAAAAAGAATATTCAGATTTCCATAGATGCCTATAATTTTTAAAGCTCTTTCTTATAGAAATAAAAACTGTAGGAAAAGTAGTCTTCCTTTTATAGATAGGAAAACTGAAGTTGAAAGATGGAAAGATCATTTGCTCAAGACTGAATGGCTAGTAAGTGTCAGAGCTAAGATTTGAATCCAAGACTTTTAGGAATTCCAAGTCAATTACAAGAATAATTATTTAAGAAGGTGATTTCTTTTTCTGGAATAATCAAGCATTCACAGGGTCACAGTTAGAGCTGGAAGGAAGGGACTTTGCAAGTCAAGAAGTTTAATTCCTTTTCCCTTAAAAATTGAATATAAAATTTAATTCAAGAAACTTTTATCAAAGACTTATTGTGCACAGAGGATTTTGAGGATAAATATGGGGAAAAGCAAAGCTTAGAAAAGAGATGTCATCAGCCCCCATAGAGCTCATGGCCATAGGTGTATGAAACATATGTTACATGACCAATGTGTAAGAGAGATGAAAGTGCTGTATAAGAAATCTGAGAAGAGAAGGTAATATTAAGGACATGCGTGTAGCATTCATAAAAGTCTTCCTGAACGAGTAGTATTTAAGATGGATTCTGAAAAATGTATAGGTATTCAGTGGTAGTAGATGGGGAAGGGAATGGAGGTGGGAAATTGTGAAATATTTTTGTAAAATAGTAATTTGCTCATTGTACCTAGAAGCTAGAAATTGAAAAATGTATTGTGTGTAAAGTTATTTGAAATTAGTCTGGACAAGTAGTGTGGCACTTGATTGTGAAAAATCTTGTTTGCCAGGAAAAGCAATTTTAACTGTTAGGCAAATATGGAATTAAATAAAGATTTTAAACTGAAGAGTTGCAACCAGATCTATGAGCAACAGGGATGTGACTACTGCAACTGGAGGAGCCCAGGCTATGCTCAGTCTTATGATCCCTGCCACATATGCATAAGAAAGGAAAGTCTGTCAGCCCTGTGAAGAACTTATTGGAACTGGGAGAGAGTGAAGGAGAAAGTCTTCCAAGTTAAGATGACTTGGAAATGAGCCCGTCTTCCAGAGTAATGGGAGTAACATAATACAGAAATGTTGCAGGGGTAAAATTGGTAGAGCTTAGTAATGGATTGAATATGGGAGATACATAGCTTTAGATTCTCTCTGATATCATTGTATCTATTTTATAAAGATGTATACACCACCCATACACGTAGACACAGCATCTTTTCTGACTAGACTATGGGCTCCTTGAGGTTAGATACTATTTTTATTTTTGTCTTTGTAGCCCTAGCAGTGAGCAAAGTGCCTCAAACATAGTAGAATCTTATTAGTAATTCCTTGTTGACTGATTGACGGACTGATTGATTGAAGTCAAATTGCCCCAAATTTTAAAATGAGAGACTCAAATAAAAGAAAACAGCAAATGAATGGTTTTTAGAAGGCAGCATGGTTTGGAATGATTTCTTACATTCCCACAGAGTGCTGGGCTTATAAAGCTATTTCAGAGGCCTAATATTCTTTGAACCCACAATTGTCCTGTGAGAGAAACAGGACAGGGATAGTGTAATGCCTTTTAAGCAGATCAGGGGATGTTGAGTGGCATATAGTTGAAAGGACATTGGACTAGGGAGTCACAAAACTTGGATTTAAATCCTAGCTTTGGCACTAAATTATTCTGCAGCTTTTGGCTGGTCACCTGACTCCTTAGGGACTCAATTTTCTCATCTCTAAAATGAGCAGGTTAAATAACATGGAGAAATGGATAGAATATGGAACTGGTAGTAAGGAAGATCTAGCTATGTGACCCTAGGCAAGTCATTTTACTCTTTTTTCTCCCTTCCTCCTTCCCTTCTTTCCTTCTTTCCTTCTTCATTTCTTTCTTTCTTCTCTCTTTTTCTCTCTCTTTCTTTCTTTCTTTCTTTCTTTCTTTCTTTCTTTCTTTCTTTCTTTCTTTCTTTCTTTCTTTCTTTCTTTCTTTCTTTCTTTCTTTCTTTCTTTCTTTCTTTCTTTCTTTCTTTCTTTCTTTCTTTCTTTCTTTCTTCTCCTCCCTTCCTTCCTTCTTTCCTCCCTTCCTTCCTTCCTCCCTTCCTTCCTCCCTCCCTCCCTCCCTTCCTTCCTTCCTTCCTTCCTTCCTTCCTTCCTTCCTTCCTTCCTTCCTTCCTTCCTTCCTTCCTTCTTTCCTCCCTCCCTCCCTCCCTCCCTTCCTTCCTTCCTTCCTTCCTTCCTTCCTTCCTTCCTTCCTTCCTTCCTTCCTTCCTTCCTTCCTTCCTTCCTTCCTCTTTCTCTCTTCCTCCCTCCACCAACTGTTATGATAATGGGCAATTTAATTCTCATTTCTAAGTTTCAGTTCTTTCTCCTGCAAAATGAAGTCATATTGAAATAATTCACCCTGTGATCCATAAGTGACTTAGTAACCCATTAACTCTTTAATGTAGTACAAAAATTTTGGAGAAGTAGGGGCCCAAGGAGAGAAGTACTTACTAGATGGGGAAGTCATAGAAAAGGAGGTAAGGGGATCAGAGATACAATTGACTGGGCTCACCATTTTCTTTTGGGCATCAACCCAATCTGAAAGAGAATCTTCTCTCGGTCAAGTGCTTCTATAACTTCCTTACTCCTTGGTCAAAAAAGTCTTTTATAATGATAATAATAAAAATAAAAAATGCATAATTTTCTTCCTAGGCTTTCTTACTAATAAACTTTTTCATGTTTGGGACATCATTTGACCATTATAATCACCTTATGGATTAGACAGATATCATTGGTCCCATTTTTTCAAGTGAGGAAACAAAATGAATTGCTTATAGACTTAGCATTTTCCCATTGCATCATACCACCTCAATTCCCAACCTTAAGCATTTGTTGCTAAGAAGTTAGTGAGTTCTTAGGATATTAAGATTCAGTGGTAAGAAGAAATTAGAGAAGGTCTAATGCCTTCATTTTACAGAGAAAAAAATTGAGTTCTGGAGGAGTCAAGTAGCCCAGGTGGAAAAGGCCAGTTGGGATTGCCCAGGATGCCCAGGATCCTCGGTGCCCTGACTCCATTTTCCTTTTCTTAAAAGGGAGTTGTCTGGGCACAGTCTTAGACACTAGTGAACTGCTGGAGGAGTGAGCTGCATTAATGAGCAGGGCTATTTATTCAGTGCACTAATAAGTAATAAGCCTGATTCTTTGGGGTACCATCTTCTACCACGCATAAACACAGATGAGTAAAAGAGTCTCTGTGGGCAGGTGGTTTGCCTAAGTGAATCCCAGAAGACGAGTTGAAAAGAAAAAAAAACAAAACAAAACACCATCTCACCCCAGCAATAAATCAACAATCGATATTGGCCCCTCCACAAACAAAGGTCTCCCTGGAAACCCAGAGTCCATTGGGATGTGGAAGCTGTGGGTGAGCTTATGGCAGTGGTTTTGGCAAGGGTGTTGCTATCATTATGGAGAAGTAGTATGAAGGAGAACAATAGCATTGGGGCCAAGATACCTGGGCTCCATTTGCAACTCCAGCACCCACTAACCTTATGGCCCCAGACAATATCAGTTAGTGTCCCTGGATCTCAGGTTTTATACCTGTGAAATGAAGATCATAATATTTAAACTACCCACCTCAGAGGGTTGTCATGAAGAAAGCATTTTATAAGAAAAAGAATGTAAAGAATTACATAAAGATGAATTGTTGATATTCTTTCCATGAAATATTTATTAAAAGAAGTTACTTGATAAAGAACACTGTGCTAGACCTTAGGGGGAGATATTAAGATTAGGTAAGACAGGTCCCTCTCGTGATGGAACTTAGGGTCTGATGTTAATTGTTTAGTAACAGTAATGCGAATCTAAGTAGGACTTTATAATTTGTGAAGTGACCTCTGTGAGATAGGGATGGCAAAAATCATTATTCCCATTCTATGGATGAGCTAACTGAGACACAAAGGAGCATGTATCACATTTTTGGTCATTGACAGAGTTAGAACCTAGCATGGCAGAGTAGAGAGGTAGATTTGTTTTTAAGGTACTTGGGTTTAAATCCTCTCTATGACACTTACCATTCATGTGACTTTGGGCAAATTCATTTACCCTTTCCATCTGTTGAGAGAGCAAAATAGAGAGAGACAGAAACAGAGACAGAAAGGCACAGAGAGACAGACAGAGAGAGAGAGAGAGAGAGAGAGAGAGAGAGAGAGAGAGAGAGAGAGAGAGAGAGAGAGAGAGAGTCAGTAAAGCATGGTAGAAAGATCCCTGGACTCGGAATCATTGAGACTGAGCTCAAGTCTCAGCTCTGGTATTTACTAGCAGCATCTTTGGAAAAGTCAAGAATGTATTAAGTATTGTGGACATAAAGATAGACCAAACCAATCTCTACCCTCAAGGAGGTTACATATTAATAGGGAAGACAACATGGAGTGGGTCAATAGAAAATAAATGCCAAGTAGTTAGAAGACTCAGAAGAAGGCATTAAGGGCTAAGTAGATTGGGGAGAGTCTTTTAGAGTGGGTGAGAATTGAATTGAGTCTTGAAAAAAGTCTTAGAAAATAAGAGGTGATAAAATGGGAGAACATTTACAGGTGGGCAAATCCTTCAACCTCTCATGCCTTCTTCATTTTAAAAATAAACATCTAAGGTATTTTTGTTGTAATTCAATCATTTCAGTTGCTTCTGACAGTGACCCTATTGGAATTTTCTGGATACAGGAGTGGTTTGCCATCACCTTCTCCAACTAATATTACAGATTAAGAAACTGAGGCAAACCAGGTTAAATGACTTACCCAGGGCCATACAGCTAATAAGAGTCTGAAGCTCGATTTTAACTCAGGTCTTCCTGACTCCAGGCCTGGCACTCTATCTACTGCCCCACTAAAACTATTTCTAAATAGATGATTCCATGATTCTAAGTCAATGTTCTTATATCCCAAGTCTCCTGGCTCAAATTTCACTGTTCTCCCAACTATACCATACATTGCTTATTGTGTTTTTTTTTTTACCACGTGTCCCATACTGTACTAGGCATAATGAGAAATAACAAGGTGTGATCCCAGCTCTTGATGTATTTACAACTAGTGGAAAGACTGATGATGAATTCCAAGCTACCTAATTTTGTTTCAAGGGCCAGACACGGGACTTTGGAAATTTTAAAATTCAAAACCTACTTTTTGGTTTCTGATTAATTCTGAGTGAATGGGAAAGATGAATCCTAGCTCTGACATTCTATATCCTGCAGTTGCTTGGCCTCCCTATTTCCAGAGCATTCTGGTCTTTCTGGGAGAAAGCCCTAATTTATGAGAACAGGTATCCCTTCCACATCACAACTTTCCCTATCATGATTTTTACGTAACACTGATTGGTATAAGAAATTAAATGGGAATCTCAGGGAGTTTTGTGGAAGCCATAGATATACAAGTTAGCAGATGACACAGAAAAAGTTCAGAAACTAAGAAATGCATAAAATATATGCATAGTATTATACAATATCAACATGTTTTATCTTTAAATACCATAAATATACACAACTTCTTTTGCTGTAAGCATCCCATAAAAGAAAAGGGAAAAAAAATCATACTTCCCTGGCACAAAGGAAGGGCCAAAAAATGTATGAGGATTTTCCAGATGCCTGTACTTCAGAAACTGTCTTGATGTTGCTTATGTCATTTCTTCTTCCATTGGTCTTGGGCACAACCCCTCTGCTCTAGCCACAGGGGTCAGTTGAATATTCCCTATAAACATTCTGCTCAGTCTTCTTCCTATGCATTTGCTTAGCCTGTTTTGTTCCCCCCCCCCCCCATTCATGGAATCATAAAATATTAGCAGTGGAAAGGTCATCAAGGGAGATCAAAGCCAACTCCCTTCGTTTTGAAAATAGGGGAACTGAGACCCAAAGAAATTAGCTAACTTGTCCAAAGTCACATGGTATTAATTAAGTAGAATGGGTGGAATTTGAACCCAAGTTCTTTTTCAATTCAAAATCTACCACTTTTTGGTGAATGAGGAAGATGAATCCTAGCTCCGATGTTCTATATCCCATAGTCACTTGGCCTCCTTATTTCCAGAGCATTCTGGTCTTTCTGGGAGCAATATATACATATATATGTATATATTCACATCTTTCTTTCCAGATGTTCAGGTTACTGTCCAGAGCCTATGCCAATGTTCACCCCATGATGATGGATGCATCAGAGAACAGATGTGGTGGCAACTTTCTGAAAAGGGGAAGTATTATCAATGGTGCTGACTGGTATAGCTTTACAGGAGGTAAGTCTCTTTATTGCAGGGGATGAGGGAAGGAGAAATCAAAGTTAGTAGAGGATCATCAGGCAGATATTTAAGAGGGATTGTAGGATGGAAACAGCCATACTATTCTGCCCTTTCAGAAATGCCTCCTAAATATTTCCTTAATGATATTCAGGGGCTAAAAGTCACACAGAGTATTTTTTCTACAACCCACTAAACAAGGATTCATATCTCCATTTTACAGATGAGGAAACTGAGGCTCAGGAGAATCCTTTTCTTTTTAATGGTGTATATCCTTGGAGGAACCCACAATCTTATACATGGCAGGGGTTTCCTCCCTAATCTATCTAAAAGGTCATCTATTTATTTTTATGTCAGTCTTTAAAAAATAATCTCCATTAGAGTGGTGAAATTGGAAAGCCTATTGGAATCAGGAGAGTTCTGAGTGTGACTCCTACCTCTGACACTTAACTGTGTGACATCGAATAAGTTTTTTACTCGAGCATTGGTTGCTTGTAAACTGGGAAAAAATGATCCCTGGAACACATACCTCACAGGGGTTTTGAAACACTCATAAGACACGGTGCATGTAAAGTGCTTTAAGGTGCTCAGCTATTAAAGGACCTCCCAAACATGCCTGAGGCATCTCTTTGGGTCTTTTTTTGGTATCCCAGACAAACCGATGGCACCTAGCTTGAACATTTATGGCAGGAAAGAGCAAAGGATTTGGCTACCATTCCTTTGTCCATACTTCTCTTGTTATTGTGTTGTTTCAGTTGTGTCTGACTCTTTGTGATCCCACTTGTGGTTTTCTTAGAAAAGATAATGGAGTTGTGGCACAGTGGATATATAGCATCAGACCTGGAGTCAGGCAGATCTGGGTTCAAATCCAGCCTCAGATGATTACTAGTTGTGTGACCCTGGGCAAATCACTTAAGCTTTTTTGCCTTCAGTTTCTTCATCTGTTAAATGAATCAGAGATGAAAATGGCAGATCACCCAGTATCTTTACCAAGAGAACTCCAGAGAAGGTCATGAAGAGTCAGATATGACTGAAAATAACTGAACAACAAATCTCAAATGCCTGGTGGGGTGCCTTCCATACCGGGAGCCTCTTTATCAATGGTTGTTCTTGCTCTTATCCCCACTTTCAAGATAATAAAACTAAAGCTTGGAGAGGGGAGTTAACTTCTTGCCCAGGTTAATAAAACCTTGCCCATGGGGAGATCCTGAATCAATGATTATTGTTGCCATTATCCTCATTTCTATGTTTGTTATTAAAAATTTATTAAGAAATATTATTAAGAAAGTGATTAAGAAATATTAAGAAATTTTCTCTCAGAGATTTGGGAGGTTGAGCTCCAAAGGAAAGTTTTATGTCCTTCTCCCCCTCCCTCCCCATTAGAATGATTTTCCCCTTTTCAAAACAGACTTTTTAATTTTTATTTTATTCCAATAACAAATTTATACATAAGATTTTCAGAGTTACATGATTTGTTTTTGTCTCCTTCTCTTCTTCCCTCCCCCCTCCTGGAGATAACAAGCAATTCCACAGGGTTATACATGTATCATTGTTCAAAGCCTATTTCCATGGTATTCTTTTCAAAATAGACTTTTAAAAAAATGTTCCATCTACTTTTTGAACTGTAGCGTAGCTTGGGAGTTGCAAGAGAATAGGCAGACAGGCAGGCAACAAGCATTATGTACCTACTATGCTCTAAGTACTGTGTTGCATGCTAAGGGTACAAGGAAAAGGAAAAAGAAAAAAAAGAATCCTGCCTGGCTATGTTATTGCTTCTTAGCACCATCTTTGTCCCTTGCTTGTTTATTGGGTGCAGATCATGTCTAACGGCTTTCCCCCCCTCTTGTCTGCATATAGGTATGTCCGATTTCAATTATCTTCACACCAACTGCTTTGAAATAACCGTGGAGTTGGGCTGTGTGAAATTTCCCCCCGAGGAAGCCCTCTATACGCTCTGGCAACACAACAAAGAATCACTCCTAAATTTCATGGAAATGGTATTGTACTGGTTGCCTTGCTGAGTCCGATTCCCTGATTTCCTTCATTGAAATTATGCTCCAAATATTCGAGCTTTGGGGTTGGACCCTTTTTGTGGTCTTGGAATCCTAGATTGTCCCAGATGAGAGCGAGACCTTGGAACAAAGAATATCCAGCTGAGAGGGCCCTAAGAGCCAGAGCTCAAAGGGAACCTAGAACACAGAATTGTCAGGGCTGGAAAGAGCTTTAGAAACCGTGTCATCCAAAGCCCTCACCTATTTAGAAGACTGTGAAGCTTAAAAGGGGCAGATGAACACCCAGATAGCCACTGAAAACAGCAGGACTAAGACCCACATCTCTTGACTTCCAAGCCAATGCTTTGTTTGGCGTTAATATGGAAGCAAAAAAAAAAAGGCTTCCATCTTTTTCTTGCCATGGTTTCTAAGGGATTTTAGAGACCGACCAGCTCTCCTGTCATCTTAAAGAAGGGTTCTGTCTGCACCCAAATCATTCCTTTCTGTGAATGAAAAGAGGCCTCTCTTGGTCCTAGCTCTGGGCCCTCAATGGCCACCATAGCAGAAAGCCTGGAGTATAATTTAAGGTTATTGGCATTGTTTTACTTTCCTTGTTTATGGGTTTTTCCAGTGACCTCCTGCGTCTCCCAGCAAAGCAGTGAGGATCATAAAATAATAACGGGTCGTCCAGACTGCCAAGCTCATTTCATTTTACGGCCATCTAGTGAAAATGAGTTTTACAAAACCTAAATGGGGCTGGATTTGCTTTGTCCCTATTGTGCCTGAAGGTCGAGGATATAAAGATACTAATGGGCAGATACTGTAAAAGTCGATGCCGTAGCATCTGTGGAAGAAACACAGACCCAGGCCTGAAAACCACCCCTCACCCCCCTGATAAGACTGAGTAAATTATTTCTGATAAGGAATAAATCTGCCATGGCCAATTGAAGCCCCTTCCCTATTGATGCTGGCCAGATTTTCATATTGGGCGAGTAAATATCCTCTGGCTACCAAATGGAAACACATATTCAGGCCCATGCTGAAAGGCCCTAATTGCCTTTTCTCTTTGAAGATTTCATTTCACTCAGAAAAAAAAAAAAAAAACCCAAGCTCAGGTGGATGTACTCCACCCAGGTCTCCCAGAATGCAGTGTGGTAGGATGGGAAGAGCAGAGGTTCTGGAGCCCCTAGACCTCGATTCATGTCCCAGCCCTGATGCTGTATGTCTTTGACCAAGGCACTAAGACTCATTTTCTTCATCTGTAAAAACAGGACACCAAAAATTGTACTATCTCTCTCAGAGGATGATGGTGGGAAAAACCATAAAGGGTATTAAGTTGTAACAATTAGAAACTGACATCTGTCCAATGGATGCAATGCATGTTCAAAAAAATAAAAAAGAACGGTTTATTCGGGGGTTAGCTGGATGGTTCAGTGGATTGAGAGTCTTACCTATATACCGGAGGTCCTGGGTTCAAGTTTGACCTTAAACACTTTCTAGCTTTGTGATCCTGGTCAAGAAGTCACTTAATCCCCATTGCCTAGCCCTTATAGCTCTTCAGTTTTTCCACTTTAGAAGTGACACAGTATCTATTGCCCAGAAGGCAAGGGTTTTTTAAATACATAAAACTAAATGCTTATTGAACTCAATTTTAAAATTTCAGATAACTTGGAGGTAAATCAGATGACAAAGAATGCAAAGATATCTCAATAGACTTGAATAATGAGTTGAAACTAATATGTGTCAATTCCTACTCTTCTGCTAAAAATAAAATAGCTACATTAGTTCTAGGTAGGGGAAATGATGATAGAAAGACATGTGCATGAAAAATATCTTTGGAATTTGTTGACTGAATACACGCTAATATATTTTTTCCTTTTTCCAAATTTCTAATAGCATTTTCTAATAGCATGTTCACTTCACTGTCCTTGTCCCAAACTACCTTATGTAGCATTATTTGTATATGTGCACATACCTTATCTGACTCTAAGGGTAATTTTAGGGTTGTGACTTAATCTAAATCCCAAATAAAATACCCAAGTCTGATTGGAAATTTATGGTGATTTTAATTAATATAGAGGGAAGGAATTAAGAAGAGAGAGAGAGTATAGGATTTCTCCCCCCTCGCCTTTGCCAGGGGGAGTTCAAAGACCTCGATCACGAGGTCTCTTCAGAAGATTAGAGGCTTTCCTAAGAGGATAGTGTTTGGAAGGTAAAGGAGAAAAGAATCAGCCTAAACTCCGAGAGAGCTCAGTGAATATGCCTCACCTGATACAGGATACTAAGCTTCTCCAGTTTAGTATCAAGGAAAATTCACTGCCAAACCCGGACAATAGCTGCTGCCATGCCAAGATGCCGAAACTCTCAGCAAGCTGCATCTCACATATACCAATTGTAGCTTGAGCTTGACTTAGGACAGCCCAGGAGTCTGTCAGTTGTTTCTGATTTGTCATTTGCTAGCACATGTCTGTCATAGGCCATCCTTCTAAATACTTAATCCTTAAGTATGGGTGTAGACATTCCTGTTTTTGTTAGACTAAGTAGGGTGGAGTAATCTAAAGTTCACATACCCCACCATTAGATTGTAAGCCCCTTGAGGACAGGTATCATTTTCTTTTTTTTTCTTTTTTAACTTTACCTTTTGACTTAGATTCAATGCTGTACATTGATACTAAGATAGAAGAGCAGTAAGAGCTAGGTAATGGGAACTGAGTGACTTGTCTTGGGTCAAACAGCTAGGAAATGTCTGTGATTATATTTGAACCCAGGACTTCCCATCTCTAACCTGGTTCTCGATCCATTTAGACACTCAGCTGCCCCCCAAAATATCAATTTTTATCTTTCACCTAACACTGAGCACCATGCCTTAAATAGTACCTCAAGAACTCATCATTTCCCCACTATGGCTACTTACTCTACTGGTGCAGATAGATTCCAGCCCTTGATGCTGGTCTTTGTGGGGTGAAATTCAGGAAAATATCTTAAGGGCTTCCATGGGGATGAATGACTGAATCTACTTTGTTTGGCCTCATGGAACAAAGAACTGAGACAAAGTTTCAGAAAAGTTGATTTCTGTACTTGTTCTATCTATACTTGTATGAAAGAAGGCAATGCTTGCACTCTGATGACTCTGTTTTAGCATCTTTTCTTTTTTTCTTATGAAGAGTAAAAGCAGAGTAGAAGAAAATTCCTGCATGGCAAAGGATTTGTGTTTGAATGCTGCTTCTGTCATTGACTGCCTGTGAGAACATGGGCAAATCATTCTCTTTATCTGGATCTCAATTTCCTTCTTTGTAAAATGAAGAAATTGGACTAGATGTGCTTAGTATCGCTCTTGCTCTCACAACTCTAAATGCAATTAATCTAATTGCTTTAGATTCTGTGGGAACATCACTTTGGATTAGATTCCCCCCCTCCCCCCAGCATATGTTCTCCTAGGTATCTTTATGGATCCATGGCAAGATAACATGGTATAATAGTTAGCACTGGAGGTAGAAGGTCTGAATTGAAATCCTACCTCATACATTTAGTTGTTGTCTGACCCTACCCAAGTCACTTAAGTTTTCTTTGGGCCTCAGTTTCCTCATCCATAAAATGAAGGGTTGAGTCTTGATGTCCTCTGAGGTCTCATCTGGATCTATGATCTTGTACTAATTACTTAGTGATGCTCCAGGTATGGAAAGGGAAATAGATACATAGATGATGGAAGATTACTTAATAAGAGTTTTGCCATAATGCCATCTGAAGATCATTTTTTTAATTTTATGTCATCTTTAGGTGCACCGAGGAATTAAAGGTACTGTAACAGATAAATTTGGAAAACCTATCAAAAATGCACGCATTCTGGTCAGAGGAATCCGCCATGATATTACTACAGGTATATTTCTTAACTCTAAATTCAAAATCAAATTGATGAATTTCAAATCATTTTTCTTTGGAATAGTAATATTGGATCCTTAATATCACCAGTGTTCACTGCCCCTTGTTTGTATATATCACAATCCCACAAAACCTTTCTAGGTATTTATGGTAGAATATCATTAAATCTGGGCAGCCAGGTAGGTGCCATAGTGCATAGAGCTCCAGACCTGGAGTCTGGAAGACACATCTACCTGAGTCCAAATCTAGCCTCAGACAGGAGCTATGGTGAACCTGGTCAAGTCACCTTACTCTATTTGTCTCAGTTTTCTCATCTGTAAAATGACCTAAAGAAGGAAATGGCAAACCACTCCAGTGTCTTTGCCAAGAAAAGATGGCACCAGATGAGTCATAAAGAGTCGGACATGATTGAACAACAACAAAAGCAGTGAATACAAAATCTGATGATGAGTCAGTTTAGTAGACGATTTATGCTGTGTGGTGCTTCTGAAGGCATTTTAGGGGCAGTTAGGAGACTCAGTGGATAGAAAGTCAGACTTGGGTTCAAATTTGGCCACATACTTCCTAGTTGTGTGACCCTGCACAAGTAATTTATCCTGATTGTCTAGCCCTTACTGCTCTTCTGCCTTGGAATTGTTATTTAGTGTTGATTCTAGGACAGAAAGTAAGGACTTTAAAAAAATAATAAAAAAGGGATTCTAAAGGAATAACCTCAAATTGTGACTCTGAAATTTTGGCTATGAAGTATTATGACAATCCCTCAATTTGGATTCAGAAGTCCTGCTACTATCATTTATTAGCCATGTGACTTTGAGCAAGTGCCCTTGTTTGTCTGGGTCTTTTCAGTTTCCTTGTTGGTAAAATGAGGATACTGGACAAGAGAAATGCTCATCTTCTTTTCTGGTCTAAAACAAATGATCCAAATAACTTTAGAAAAGAGGTAAGACAGTTATGATTCCTGTGTGAATGTATACAAGTATGTACATATCTCTATCTCTGTCTATCTAAGTAGGTCAATAGATGTGTTTCTTTTTTTCAGCTTTAGGTCATTTAATGTCCCAGATAAACACAGGTGATGTTGACTAGTGGCAATGGCTAGCATTTCCTAATTTCCTGTTTATGAGTTCTTCTACTATATCACACTGTATCTCCATTATCTCCTGAAGGGGAAAAGCATTTTACAAATAATAGCTCATTTGTTCCTTACAATAGCTCTGGGAGGTAGGTGCTGTTATGATTCCTATTTAACAGTTGAGGAAACCAAGGCAGAAGTTAAATGACTTGCTCAAGATAACACATCTAGGAAATGTCTGAGGCCAGACATAAACTCAGCTCTGGCTCCAGACACAGTGCTCTATCCATTGAGCAACCTAGCTTCTTCATCTTGCTGCCAGTGTTTCCTCATCATCATCTGGAGTGCTAGGAACATGCTGAAATTCCCAATGGAACTCTTTCTATCATCCTTAATGGTTTACAAAGCACTTTCTTCCCAGAAATCCCATGAAGAAATTCTTGAAAATATCATTTTACATATAGAGAAATATGCTCAAAATGGGGCAGTGATTTGTCACCAAGTTTCAGTATATACTACACTATGATTATGTAGGTGTTAAATGTTGGAATCAAGATTTGAAATCAGATATAATGATCCCCAAGTCAGTACCTTTTCTACTATACCATGAAGTCTGTGGCCAGTTTGTTGTCCCTGGTTCTTACTTCCTCCTAAACTCCCCATTTGTCCTTATAGCTAGGGGTGGGTCATTTGGCCTATGATCTCACAATGGCTCTCATTTTCTGTTTCTTCAGCTGCTGATGGTGATTACTGGAGGCTCTTGCCCCCCGGCACTCATATTGTCATCGCCCAAGCCCCAGGTTACACCAAGATGATCAAGAAAGTTACCATCCCCCTTAGGATGAAGAGGGCTGGCAGGGTAGACTTTATCCTTCATCCTTTAGATCTACATCCCAAGAAGTTCATGAAAGGGCCTAGGAGAAATGGCTACAAGAGACATGACCCACTAGAGGATTTTGATCCCCATGCAGAAAACAATGGAGACTTTTTAGATGAAAGGAAGAGACCTTTACAGGATGGAAATAAGCCATGGTGGTGGTCCTATTTCACCTCCCTGAATCATCACAAGCCCACCTGGCTCCTCAAGTATCAGTAGACTCATGGCTTCCATTTCCTTGTGATGCTCTTCCCACAAAAATGATCCTTTTACCAGCCTGCATGGTAGGGGCATCATCTCAATGATCATCTCAAGAATTAAACAATTGCAACAGGAAAACCCAAATGCCAATTTCTCCATTTTTTCTGTATTTTTTTCGGGGGGTCAATTTTACTGCCCTCACTGGATTGACATTCATTAAAAATGGTTGTATCTGCCACCAACTATAATGAAGTTCTCCTTGATTCTGCTATGATACATTCAATGATGATGATACTTGAATTCTCCAAAGTATCTGTGATATTACAGGTGAGTCATTTTGGTTAGTTCCCACCTAAACTCCCTTATAGGACACTAGGAATAGTGAAATAAAACATTTTGTAGCCAGATAGTGCTATATGGAAATAAGTGACCATATGTATGGTCATCTGGGTTCCACTAACATCCTCCTCTTATGTCAGGATGGAGGCATTCCCAGTGGGAATGAAAGCTCTGACAGGATCCATGGATCATCTAATTCAAAAGATTTCAATTATAGGCTCAGCAATGACCTTTGTATTTATTGTTCAAAGACCAGTTTAAGTTCAGAGGAACTAATTTTTTTGATCAGTCAAATTATATGAAGTCACCTACTAAAGTATGGGGAATGTGCAATTGACCATAAGTGAATACATGAACCTGCACAGACAGTTTGAAGAACTTAAGCATCATCACATTGGGATGTAGTAGGAGTAGTAGTAGTATTGTCCCTGTGGGAGCTCCCACTATCATGAGAACAACCCTTTCATGACTTTTAGTCTTTAGGATCTCAAAAATGACTTGCCTATGGGTCCTGTAGCTAGTAAATGCCAGAGGTGGGAATCAAAATCACTTCAGCTTCATAATAACCTTGTAGGTAAGTATCCCAGAATATAAAATGCCATTGCTTGAAAAGAGTGTTTTAGAACCTAGAGCCTGGGATTTTAGACTATGAAACACAAAATGTCAGAGCTGGAAAGGTGTTAGAGATCACTGATGTTTTAGTCCAACCTTCTGCCTCAAGCAAGAAGCCTTTTTGTTCTTTCCATAGAAGTTGATCATTCAGCTTCTGATCAAACATCAAGTGAAAGGGGGCTCATTATTTAAGGAGTTGAATGACATGCCTCCTTGTAACTTCCATTATTCTTTGGTCTACCCATTGGGCAACACAGAAAAGTCTAATCCTCCTTCCTCATAACTACTTTTAGAACCTGTTCCCTGAATGCAGATCACCAAACAAATATTGTCTTTTCCAAGTTTTTCCAACCCTTTTTTTCTTCCTCTAGACACAGTCAGAAAAAAAAAATGAGACTTTAATTGGAGTATTCATGTGTCTTTTGTAGGTAGATACTGCTTTTAAATTGTAAAAAATCCCTGGCATTTTTATGAGAACCAATTCCCTCCACCTCCCCTTGGCTGCAAATCTAATATTTTGAAAGCTTGTTCTCTTCTAACTCACGCATTATGGGCTTTCACCAATAATATTATATGATCAATTACTCAAATGTAATTGATTAGTTGACAGCCCCATATTTTACTGTTCTGCTTAGCCATCTAATTCCACGTGAAGAGAAGCAATTGCTGTTGGATATGGGGCATCAGCTGCCTACTGCACTTTTTATCTATAGACTTTAGTGTGGATTAAATTTTTATCCAATTTATGATCCCTCTCCTAATGTAGTTCTTGGTTGATTATGAAAGGATATTTTATATCTCAGCCCCTCCCATGATCCATTGCAGATGATATATGTCAAGGAGTTGATAAGCTGGAAACCAGTTTGATTAAAGGCATGAATTGACTTCAGAACTCCACCTTAGATTTATTTGCCTTTAATTGGGGATGAAAATAACTTTTTGACATCAGAAAAGTTTCCATGAATCTCCAGTTAGTATTTTCTCTTTGTACTTTTTCTACTTTCTCTTATATTTTTGTCTTTCTCAGTCAAAACCAACATCTTAATTTAAAACCAAAAAGGGAGGTGTGCTTTAGAAAATGAAACAAATGAATAAATAAAACCCAAGGTAACATAAAAGAGATAGCTCTGGAATGGAACTCATAATCTTTCCTTCTATCAAATGGGCAGGGTTGGCAGAGACAGATTTTAGCTCAATGTAAAGAAAAACTAAATAATGACTTGATTTGTCCCACAAGGAAAGATTACTATTTGAGTGAATGTTGGATGAGATGACTTCTGAAGTTCTTTCAAGTGCTGAAATTCTCTAAGTGGTTCTAAACTACTATCTTCCTAATCATCCAAATTTGGAAACATGGAAGCATCTTTGACTCCTTCTTCCCCCTTGCCCTCCACATTCATTCAGTTACCAAGTTCTATTGATTCAGCAATAACAACATTTCTCAAATCCATTCTCTGCTCTTTATTTTCCCTTCCAGTAAATTGACTTAAACTAAAGTCTAAAGACTTCAAATCCTACAATTCACGCTGTACACATATTTAGCAAACATTCAAATACTGGTCAACTTTAGAATAGAAATTGAAATGTTTTGATCTAATATTACTTTACAATTGAATAACTTAAAAATAATTTCAAAGCATTTTACATTGACCTCTTATCTGCCTATGTGACTTAATAAAGTCCCCTGTGTGCTACTCAGTTTAGTCATCCATAAAATAAAGAGGTTAGATGATCTTTGAGGACCAACTTTCTCAGGTTTCTAACATTTCTAACATTCTATGTTGTAAATTCCTGTTAATCCCTGAAATCCATTGTTCTATGTTTTAAAATCTTTTCACCTCTCACTTCCTCTTTTTTGATTCATCCCATTCTTTAGCTTTTTCAACATGGTTTCAGATTAGGGATGGGTCAAGTGTTTATGGCTCCTGTTATTTGTATTTCCAGCACCACTCCCTACATGAAGACTTTCCTGATGTCCCTAACTGCCAGTGGTTTCCTCCTTACCTCTTGTATCATCTTGTATCAATTTTGGATATGATTTTGTCTTTGCATTCCCTTAGCACAGTGCCTGGCACATTGTACTTAATGATTGTGTGGTTTTAGTGGGTTGCTCGTCTACAGAAGGGTCAAAGAGTTAATACAATGATGAATTTGAGAGTAAGTATTTCTGTGTTATGACCCAGGTCTTATTTCAAGCAATAGTGGGGAAATGAGTTGACTTTTCCAGGGACTTTTCATCCATTAGAAACCAGCAGAAAGACTCTTCATACAATTATTTCTACATGGCCAAGCTTTACCAAAATCATTAAGCAGGCCAAGCTTGTTGACCACATCTTGGTCTTCATATTCTTGGGTCATCTCTCTCCTCCTCTTATGGTGTGCCTGATATACTCCATACTTTTCTGTTTTCACCTACCCCCTTCCTTCTATCACACAAAGCATACTCCCAGAAAGGGATCTGAAGCATTCAAATGATTATAATGTGAGCAAGAACCACTTACAGCATGACTTGTACCAAGAGGTTTGATTTTAAGATTTTAGGATTAGACACTGGGAAAGACCTAGGAGACCACCTAGTCCAATCCCCAAATTTTACAGACTAGAAAACCAAGGTCTAGAGAGGGGGAAATAATTACATTATATTTATACTGGTAGAGTAAAAAACAGAAATGAGATTCAAACTCAGGTCTAATCAACTAAATCAACTCTACTAGACCAGTAACAAACTATTCCTTTAAAAGGATACAGTTCTCATTATAGAATTTCAAGTATCACCCAGTAAGTGAGGGAGTTTTTGAAAGAAGACTCTAGCAAAGCCTTTTGGGTGGCAGTGTTATTTCATCCAGGAGCCTGGAGTCAGGAAGACTCATCTTCAGGAGTTCAAATCCAGCTTCAGACATTTATTATCCTGTAGGAACCTGAGCAAGGCATTTTGGCCTCTTTGCCTCAGTTTCTTATCTATAAAATGAACTGAAGAAGGAAATGACAAACTACTCAAGTCTCTTTGCCAAGAAAAGCCTAAATTGGATCACTAACTGAATATTACTGAAACAAATGAACAACAAAACTGGTGGCTTGAATCAGACACACTCTCAAGCCAACTCCTTGTGAATTTGTGTTGCCTTCTAAAACTGAGATAGGCTGGACTATTCTTTCAGTGCTGGCTGAATTTTGTTGCCTTTGGAAGAATTTTTTTTATCAGGAGGATAATTCTATTGGCTCTTATGGAAACTTTCCTATTCTGCTAGAGTTGGTGAAGTTAACTGCAAATATCTCTCTAGGGTTCCAATTACCAATAATGAGGGGATTTGAAAGCAGGGAGTTAAAACACTGAAGGTCAAAGAAGTAGTGACAGATGCTGATGACCTAGCTCCCCTTATGTAAGCTTTCTATGGCTTACAAAATAAACATTCTGCAAAACCTTAAAGGGCTCTAAAAATGGGAGCTTTCATAGACGGTGCAGGTATTGTTATCCCCATTTTACAAATGTGGAAATTCAGGTTCAGAGAGGTTTTATCTTAGCAGTTCAAGAGGAAAATGCCCACAGAGATGGGAAGAGTCAGAAAGCCAGGATAAGTCTAATCAGAATTGAAAGAAGCAGCTAGATGTACACATAACTTGACCAGCTGTGGAGATAAAGACTGGGTTGAAATGCTATGGTGTGTTTCTTTGTTCTATTTCTTTTTTTGTTAGCACAACAGAGAAGGCAGAACCACAGGGAGAGAAAGGGAGCAGAGGCACCTGCTGGACAGAGAAAATGTATAATGGTTTTGTGCTTTCTGGGATTGAGTAGCAATATTTAGGCAAAGAAAGGCATGCAACAATCTCCAATGAATGCATTGGAACTAAGTCCTTGGTATACTGCACAGGCTGAGCACTATACTCTCTTGTCCCCTCACTTCTTAGAATTCTTCCCTTCCCTTGAGCCTCTACACATGAAGCACCTCCTATTTTGAGACCTCCCTGACTGCTAATCTTGCTAGTGTCTTCATTCTTTCTTTTTTTCCCCAAATTTTTATTTATTTATTTTAAAAATATTTTTCTATGTTTACATGATTCATTTTCTTTCCCTCCCCTTTTTCCTCCCCCCTCCCAGAAATGACAAGCAATTCCACTGGGTTTTACAAATGTGATCACTTGATATCTATTTCCATATTATTCATTTTTGCTATAGAATAATCTTTTAAAGCCAACACCCCAAATCATATACCCATATATACAAGTTATAAGTGATAAATCATGTTTTTTTCTTTCATGTTTCTACTCCCATAGTTCTTTCAATGTGGATAGCATTCTTTCCCATAAATCCTTCAGGAGTGTACCAGATTATTGCATTGTTACTGGTAGTAAAGTCCATTACATTGGATAGTTCTACAATGTTTCACTTTCTGTGTACAGTGCTCTCTTGGTTCTGCTCATTTCACTCTGCATCAGTTCATTGAGGTCCTTCCAGCTTTTATAGAAATCAATCGTTTCATTTTTCCTTACAGCACAATAGTATTCCATCATCATCCTATATTATACCACAATTTGTTCATCCATTCCCCAATCAAGGGACACTCCCTCATTTTGCAAGTTTTTGCCACCACAAAGCACAGCTACCTCATTCTTCATATTTATTTAATCTCACAATTACCTTGTCTTTATCTCTGCTCAAATTGTATTCCTTTGGTAGGATGAAAGTCCCTTGAGATCAAGGAATGTTATATGGTCTTTGAATTCTCAGTAGCTGGTTTCATGTCTTACACATAGGAGATGCTAACTAAAGGTTTCTTGAACTAAACTATACAAATATGATCAGAAGGAGATCATTGTTGGGGAAGAGAAAGAACTATGAAATTGAATCACAAGAAACCCTATTTTTGGTGCTACTTCATACATTTATTATGTGCCAATAAAGAAATCTCTTCTCTGGAAGACCTCAGTTTCTTCATATGTAAAATAGAGATAATCTTGGAAGGACTATGGAGATGAGAAACACTTTGTAATCCATACAGTGTTAGTGAAATTTGAGCATTTTGGGCCTGTTCAGAGATCTTCACAGCAGGCTTCTGTGTAATAGCAAAAAAATGGAAATATAATTTGTGTCCAAAGGAGGAAATGGTTAAAACATTGAATGGAGAGTACATTTGTAAAGAATGTATTCATGTTCAGGAATGTCCAAATTTTCATGACCCCTTTTGGGGTTTTCTTGGCAAAGATACTGGAGTCTTTCAGGATCATTTTGCAGATGAGGAAACTGAGACAGTTAAGAGCCTTGAACAGAGTCACATACCTATCTGAGGCCAGATTTGAACTCAGGAAGGTAAGTCTTCTCAAATCCAAGCTCCAGTCTGCTCTCTGCACTGGAAAGAACTCTGAAATAATGTGAAGTGACAAATCACTACCTGTGACTATAAGGAAGAACAGTGAATGAGAATGAATGGATAAAGAATTCTCAAGACTTTAAATAAATACCTAAAATTGTTATGATATCTCATATATTGAAAGCAATTAAAGTATAAGTGTCTACTAGATAATTGTAGGTGGGCTTATTGAATTGAAATGTTAGGCAAAGAGAATGCTATAAGGGATCTGGGATCACTAAGACTAGAGAGCGAAACAATATATTATTTACATTTACAAGCATTAATAAGACCTAATAGGAGCCTCTTAATCAGGTTGTGATAAATGGTTGGACTGATTCCTTGGGACAGTTGCCTGGTGTAAAATCCAGTACAGAGTAATTGAAGACTAATGGATTAAGTCATTCCGCAGCCCTTTGACTTATGGGAAAGACAGTGGTGTGGAGTAGCAAGGAAGGAGCTGTGATTTTAGAGTCAGGAGTTATTAGGGTGAGTCTTGGCTCTTCCATTTTGTGGCTCGAATGACCTTGGGGCCAGTTTCTTGACCATTTCGGAGCTCTGGATTCATCATGTGCAAAATGAACTGGTTTGAGAAGCCCTGAGTTCTGGGAGAAGGAATGTTGAGCTTGAACTCTGAAGACATCAGTTTTTGAGTTCTAGTCACTAATGCATGTATCATTTTCTTCCCTTGGGAAAAAAAAAAGTATTTATAATTGTCACCTAGAAAAATGCAGTCCTTTATCCATCTTCTTCATTACATTTCTCCCAGTAGAATGTAAACACTTTGCAGGCATGTTTGAGTCTGTTGTTAATCTTTGTGTCCCCAGTATCTAGCAGAGAGTGGGGTGCTTTATGAATATTTGTTGAATGAATGGATTACTTCTCCTTAAGACCTCAAATGGCTATTCACTTCTCTAATGACTCTATCAGTGTATAGTATAGATGCCTACATTGCTATATAATTGATTTCTCATTTCCTAATAGTGCCAGCTCTATTTAAACCTTGTATCTTCTCTAGAATCCTGCCACAGGGCTCTATTCATGGTATACTTTGAATATATCCTCTATTGTCTAGATCTGTATTAAATACAGGGTGTCCCAAAATCTTATTAAAATAATAATATTAGAGCAATTTTAAATGAATAAAATACTAATAGCTTAAAAATCATTAAAGGAGATAGCCCAGAGAGTAGGTAGGTCACTGGAGTTTGAATAAAGAATACATTAAAAGACCAGTTCTAAGAAGAGCAACAAGCTGTAACCTAGTAATTCAACTAGTTTCAGAGTTTTGGAGAAAATGAACTTGGAAGTTATCTTTCAATACTTGAAGTTAATGTCTTTCCCCACCCCTCCAACCCTGAGGGGGGCTTTTTAAAAGAAAGTTTCTTAAAAAGACATGTAGGGGGAAAAAAAAAACTTCAACAACTTCTGATGCTTTAAGCTCAGCATCCCTGGAGTGACTTGAGCTCAATGGTGCATGGATAATTTGTTTGCTTTGCAATTCTTTTCCATCAGTGGAGACAAATTGATTTGTACATAAAAATGGGCTGTCGCTGGTAGCAACTGGCTCTTTAAACTGCCAGAATTTTTTTTTCTGGGTTAGAGGTCATGCTGGATTTTGAAACTTCCCTCCCTGGGATTTCTGCATCTAAAAAAAGTGAGATAAGCTATAGGCAACCTTAGTACATTACTTAGCTTCTTGTCTCTACAATGTGGCAATGCTGTCAATAAAAACAAAACAGCAGGGTTGCCCCATGCTCCAGCATACAACCTTCTGCACAGGAGATGCTCACTACCAGTTGGGGGTTGGCTGCCACTGATTGCATTTCTGAGAATAATCAGGGGGTAGTGTAGCCAAGAGGACACTGGGAAGACTTGAGCTCTAGTTTGAAATCAGCCATTGTAGTGCAAGTCAGGGAGACTATATCAAACACTCTTTGGGTGCTGCTTGGAAAAGATGAGGGAAAATTGGATTTAGGGTGAAACTTTGTGTCTGTGAGCCCATAATGCACTTCTTGTTTGAATTATGTGACCTTAGTGAGTACTGATTGTGTGTACATTGTGTGTCCTCATATTCCCTGTTGTTTGAAGCTGTTAATCAGTATCAGGACCATCAACTACAATATTCTCTGCTACATACATTCATGGCTCTGTGATTTCTTTGGTGTGGGCACGCCCTCCAACAATGCAAGTTGCAACCCATTCCATTCTTCTCACTCTATATGTTTTTTTCCCCTCATCTTTAAAAAAAAACAACTTAGAGCAATTTTATCATACACACACATACACATGTATATTTATATATTCATATGTGTACATATAGGGTAGGTATTCTCATTAATCCTCCATAGAGGATCTTCCTCTAGTTCTTATAATGTCTTGTAGCTCTCCACATTTCCAAACATGACCTGTTACTGCTGTTCCATGATAGACCCCTCATTCCTCTTAAAAATGTACATACAACTTTTAACACCTTCCTGCCCCCTACCACCCAACCTTGCTGGAAGCCTTCAAGAAAAGCTTAGACTTGTCATTTATATCATAGAGGATTTTCTTGTTCATGTTAGAGGGTCAACTAGATAGCCTCTTTGGGTCCTTCCAACTCTGAGATCCTATGATTAGGAAAAAATACAGACAAAATGATCACTGTAAAAAGTTAACCAGCAAGCCATCAATAATTCCTGATTCAAATATCTTTTTTTCTCATCTTTACAAAAGTTTTATGAGAATGATCTACACAGCATACATAGGGTATCCTTGATGAAAACATAATGACAAGCATGATTTTGTGAATATTTCACACCTTTATTATCATATAATTGATATAATTGATTAAAATGCAGAGAATAGTAGATCCCAATGTTCTTATTTGTTGACTTTTCTTTTCAAAATAATAATTGATGCCACTGGGTAAAATTCAACTTGACAGGCTTTCTCCAAAAGAGAAATATCTCTCAGGAATATACAAGGTTCCTGGATAAATGCCAACGACAGATGTCACTTTGTTCAGCCCTTCTTTGCTGACCAATGTCAAGCAAAGACTGACAGGGAGACAGACATATGCTCGCCTGCCAGAGGTATTCACCACGATCATGGAGGTTTCCCAAGCAGAGTTCAAGTGGGAGAGTGATTCCCTGGAGATGAATAGAGGTCCTCTAGATGCTCCTGTTTGTGAAGGATATTGTGCTGATTGCATCAGATCCCAGATCACTGCAGAGCCTTCTAAATGAGATCCATAACTATTCAAAAGAGCTTAGCCTAACAATCCATGCAGGAAAAACAAACACAAAAACCAAGAATGTCTATTGTCCACACAATGACAGGCAGCTTGTGTGAGAGCCCATTGAACTAGTCTATCAGCATAATATATCTTGGTCAGACATTACAGATTAAAAATGTGCTAGACCCAGAATTAAATAGGATGAAAAGAGTGGGTCAGATTACATTCATAATACTTTGAAGCACTTTCAATGAACCCTGAAACAAAAACGTATGTTTTTGATGCCAAAATTCTCCCAATGATAATAACTCCTGGCATTTATACAGCCCATAAAGGTTTGCAAAACACCTTACATGCATGATTTTATTTGGTCTTCCCAACAACCTCTGAGATAGACACTGCAAGGCATCATTATGCTCATTTTTCAGGTCATAAAAATGAGGGAGAGTCAGTGACTTGTCCATAGTTATTCAGGGAGTAATCACATATTGATGAGATCATGGACCCATTCATTTACTCAAGAGATCTTACCATTCCTACAAATCAAGATCACAATGTGGTGTAATGGAATGAGCCCAGGCCTGGAGCGTGGAGACCTGATTTTGAGTCTTAGTTCTATTCTGGACTGTGCAACCTCGTATGAGTCATATCCCATTTTGAGATCTGTTCCTTTATCTGAAAAACAAGATGATTGAACTCGACGATTTATATAAAGTTTCTTTCATCTAGGATGTTCTGTTCCCTCATGTCCTTTCATCTTTGATGTCCTGGGAATTGAAGCCCCCCTCCAATTTGGACATACTGGATTCCAAGGCCCCCTTTGGGTCTGCCATATTGTGTTCTAAAATTCCTTGTAGTTCTAACATCCCTGTGTTCTAAGGTCTCCTCCAGCTCTAACATTTTGTGTTCCCAGGTCAGAGGCAACTCAGATAATTTATGAATCAGTTGTTTTAACTCAAAGTTTGAAGCAGCAACGTTATGAAAATGACCCTTTTTCTCCAGTCCCCAACCAGGGCTAAAGTAGCCAGAAATGGGAAGACTCAGAGGTAGCTGTTCTTTTCCCAAATGAAAGCATAGGGGGAAGGGAAATCCAGCCCCCTCCCCAACACAATAAACTGATATTCTACAGTTTAAGCCCATCTGCCTGAGCTAATATGCAAGATAAACAAATCACTCCATGTACTGATCAAAGTATAGTCTCTGGGGTCAAAGGCCTGATCTTTAGGTGTGAGAAAGAGTTGAGAGAGGAAGAGGGTCAAATGTTTGAAGTGCAGACAATTCAGCTCTGGGCTGACCCCAGGGCTTCCCTGGAGTAGGTCTGCCTGGCCACTCATGGGACATTGTGTAGAGGGGGAGGGTCAAAGGCCATGATTTACTTAGGGAGGCTGAGAAAGTCATGGGCAGCCTCTTTGAGCTGCCAAACCGCATCAGTGTCAGGCCCCTCTAGGCTTGCTCAAATGCCGAAGGCTTTGTTGCAACCCACTGACTGACGCCTGGCCACTAGGTGAGGGGCACTGAGGCACTGCTTAGCTGCCCTGCTCAGCTGTTTACACTGTTTTAAAGGCACATGCAATGGCATGTCGAACATTTCTGTAAGACCACAGAGGTCCCCTCCAGGTAGGGAAGAGAGTTCCTATGACATTTTTTTAATTTTTATTAAATTATTATTTATTATTATTAAATATAAATCTTTAATTTATATTTAACTTTATTAGAAACTTGCTAATTTAGTGCATCCTTGTTCTTCAGAAGTGTAGCACTTCTAGAAGTAAATCAGGAGTCATCGAGACTCCACTTGACCATCTCTCCTGACAAAGATCTCTCCATCTATCACTGTGGGCAACTCATCATTAGGAATTTCCCACATTGAAATCTGTTTCCTTGTAACTCTGTCCTCACATTTAGAGATGGATGCCTCTAATATTAGAAAATATTTAGATTGTCCTTCAAGGTTTTCAAAGAACTTGAAAAATATTCTCTCATTTCCCTCACAACAATCCTGGGAGGTAGACCCTTTCGTTATCCTCTTTTTCTTGTTGTTTAGTCATTCAGTGAAGTGTAAGTCTTCAGGACCCAATTTGGGGTTTTCTTGGCAAAGGTACAAGAGTGGTTTGTCATTTCCTTCTTCAGCACATTTTATAGATGAGGAAATTGAGGCAAACATGGATAAGTCATTTGCCTAAGGCCACATAGCTAGTAAATGTCTGAGGCCAGATTTGAACTCAGCAATAGAAGTCTCCCTGGCTTCGAGCTTGGCACTCCATCTACTGTGCAACCTAGGCAGACAGAAGTTAAGTGGCTTGCCCAGGGACACAAAGCTAAGGAGTGTCTGAAGGGTGGATTTGAACTTGGTTCTTGATGCATCCAAGATAGAATCCAGGATTCTATCTACTGTTCTACCAGTTATCTCTTCAAAAGAAAACAAAACAAACAAAACCTCTTACCATATTATGTCACTGAGAGGAATTGGGAATAGAACCCCTAAACTTAGACTCAGGAGACTGGAATACAAATTCCTCACCACTTGTGTAACATTGGGCAAGTCTTGTAAACCTCATGAGAATTCAGTTTCTGCTTTTATAAAATGAGGTTAAAGGGAATGATCTTGTGGACCCCTTTGAACTCTAAATCTTAGGACTGTTCTATTTTTGTCTCCTGGCCAAAACCAGAACAAATCAAGTCTTCCCATGAGATCCCCTTTATAGAATTTAGACAGCATACATGAGAAAGGGCTCTGGATTTTAGGTGAGGAGATTAGATTTGAGTTCCAGGTCTGATACTTAGAGTCAGAAGGATTTTCAAGGCCATCGTATCCAACCTCTTGATTTTACCAATGATGATTATAAAGGTTAAAGGATTTGCTTAGAGTCACAAGCTAGTAAACATCTGTGGTTGGAGGTCTTCCTGAGTCCAAGTTCAATGCTCTGTTTTAGTCAAAGAGAAGACTTCTCCCACTATGATCATTCATGGAAATTCTGGTCTTCCTCTTGGTAGTTCAGTGAAGAGGGTGGGAAGAGTGTTATTATCACCATTTAATAAATAGCCCCAAAGTCTCGGATACATGGGCTTGGTTCATTTTTAGACTATATTCCATCTAGGGTTCCCTCTCACATCTTTCAGATGGACCATTCTATCTTTTTTATTATGGTTTTCGATTTCATTTAGTAAATATTGACCAGATCTAGAAGGTTTAGGAACTAATTTTCAATATTCCTTTTTCTGGATATCTCCCTGAAGAATTAAGTAGTTTCTATGACTTTAGACAATTTATATTATGCCTTAATGGCATTGTCTTCTATTATTTATTTCTCCTCTGATCCACAGCAGTGTGCAAAGACCTTCCAGTGGTGCCTTCATTACAGTCCGTGTGTGTGTGTGTTTGTGTGTGTGTGTTCAGTCATTTCAGTTATGTCCAACTCTTCATGATTTCATTTGGGGTTTCTTGGTGAAGATACTAGAGTAATTTGCCTTTCCTTCTCCAGCTTATTTTACAGGTGGGGAAACCAAGGCAAAAAAGGTTGTGACTTGCCCAGAGTTATAGTTAGTGTCTGAGACCAAATTGGAACTTAGTAAGATGACTTTTCTTGACTCTGTGTCTGATTTTCTTATCTACTGTGCCACCTATCTTCCCCCTCATAGTAGTATCCTCTTACATGGACCCCTCCCCCTTCAAAAAACCAGCAGAAATCTTTTGTAAAAGTTCATACACTTGCTCTCTACTAACTTGAAACTATGGTATTTCACTCACCTCCAAAGCATGCTCCCTAGACTCAGGGCTGCTTGGGTACTTGTAGAGTCCTCTCCTCTGCATCACCATGCATTACTAGTACAGGAATAATACATTCCTGAACCTTATAAAAATCAATAATCATGGATGATGCCAATTTACAATAACCCTTTACCCAACTGGGCTCTGTGAAAATTATAGGGGTATAGAGGCAGAGAGGTAACTCAGAGGATAGAGAGTCAGGACTGAAGAGGAGGAGTCCTAGATTTAAATCCTACCTCACCTATTTCCTAGCTTAATGATCCTGTGTGAGTCACTTATCCCCAATTGCCTACTCCTCACTGTTCTTCTTCCTTGGAACTAATACTTAGTATAGATTCTAAACAGAAGGTAAGCATTTTTTTTCTTTTAAAAAAGCCCTTACCTTTTTAGAGTCAATGTTGTATATTGGCTACAAGGCAGAAGAGTGGTAAGGGCTAGTCAATGGGGGTTAAGTGACTTGCCCAGGGTCACACAGCTAGGAAGTGGCTGAGGCCAGATTTGAACCTAGTACCTCCTGTCTCTAGGTCTGACTCTAAATCCACTGAGCCACACAGCTAACCCCTAAGGATTTTTTAAAAGAGAAAATTATAGGGGCTTAAAAAAGTATCTAGAACACAGACACTTTAATAAGCATAAATAATAAAAGCATATTAATTGTTTGATTGGAGCATTATTGCTACTTCAAAACAGGATTCTATTTCAGAGTTTCTTCTGGAAACAATAGAATTTTACTGGTCAAAAAAAAAACGAAGAAAGACTATGACTTGTATCACTCAGAGGGTGCTTTAATCCCTTGAAAGTACTGTGGCTCACAGAACCATTAACTGTAAAAGAAGCAGTTTATTAAAGGCAGCTTTTATTTAAAAAGGAAGAGGAACTCCTACACTCCAGTAGCAGCTATACTCCACCAAGGTTCATCTATCATGATAGTTATTCAGGCACTTACATTCAAGAACAAAGCAAAAATAGGTAGCCAGGAGCTCGAGATCCTCTCTTGAGCTCACCCAGGCATTACATGAGCCTGATGCTATGGGTGAGCAGCTGTCATCACTGCTAGGGTAGAGAAGGGGGGGAGGGATTCTAGCTATATATTTATGAGAATATACCTTTACTTTTCAAGTCTACTCTTCCTAGTTCAGTGCCAAATCCTCTTTGACACAGGTACCCTTGCTGCCATCTTGGAGTCAAAAAGAGCATCCTTCATCATTCACATACCTCACCGGAAGTGGCCAGAGGAGTTCATTTCACGACTACGTACTGGTATGATGCAGGGTGCAGTAGAAGACCTTGGCATCTTAGACGCTGGACCAACCTCTAAGTACTTGAATTCTCCAAATGGGGTACTCTCACCAGGAAATACTGGACAGATTCAGCTGATTAACTCCACCACGATAATATTCCTAACAACTCACATTTCTTTAGTACTTTGAGTTACCAAGTACCATCCTCATAATAAATCTTGTAAGGTAGAAAGAGCAAATCACCACTTTGGGCTTTTTAAAGATAAGATATCTGAGTCTCAGAGAAGTTAAGTGCAGCCCCAAATCACACAGCTAGGAGGAATGCATATTGAGAAATTGTTTTCAGTTTTAACTTTATTTCATTTTATGATGTCTGTATAACTAACTATGTTTGATTACTCAGTAAAGAGTAGTGGTTATAGAAGATGAGAACTGGACAAAGGAAGAAAAGATATAATCATTTACTAAACACCTAATGTGTGCCACGTTCTGTGCTAAGCATTTGACAAATATTTTCTTGGTTGGTCCTCACAACAGCACTGTGAGGAAGGTGATAGTATTATTCCTATTTTATAGTTGATAAAACTGAGGCAAACAGGTTAAGTGACTAGCCACAGCTTATACAACCTCAAATATGAGACCAGATTTGAACTCAGGTCTATCATCTGGTTGCCTCAAGGCCATTGACCTTGTATACAGCAGAGAGAGCTTTTGAAGTTAACAAATTTAGGCTTTAACATAAGTTTTTGCTTTTATTGTCCATGGGCAAGCTGCCTCCCTGAACTAGATCTCAACTTTATCTTTTCTAAAATGAATGGATTTAATCACATAATCTTTAAGGTCCCTTCCAACTCAAAATCTACGATCTTATGAATTAGGAAGTCATTGCCCTTCCTAAGTACTCAGAGAAAAAGATTACTCTTGTTGTTTCTCCTTTTATGTTTGAAGAGGACTGATGACATCACAAGGATGATGTCTTGTCTAGCACGTGAGTAGATTTAAGTAAGGCAGAGTCGTGCAAAACCATCAGTCTCACTCTTGTCTTCCTGAGTCACTGAAGTCTAGCAGCAAGACAAAAAGCAGTTCAGCTAAGGATGACTCAGGCTGTAGTAGATGACCTTGACGGTTGTCAAGCCAAGCTCTAAGAGCTCCACAGTATCTGCTTTAGGTTCCTCCATGGCCATTGGAACACATTATTCTTATCCTCTCTTCCGACTGGGGGAAGTCTTCACATGCCTGGTGGAGATATACCCCTAAATCACCAATGAGTCTGTGGCTGCCCTCAACCTGGTTTAACCCATTTGCTGAGATGATTTTACCAAAGGTGTAGGCTACTGTCCCTACTCTAGCTTCTTGGAACCTCAGGTGAGAATGGGTGAAAGTTGGACACCAAAGATGGAGGAGCAGTTCTGAAAAAAGGGTCACCAGAGATGGTAGTCCTTTCTGAATAGCCCATATATTCCAAAGAAGAAGGCCACTCCCTAAAGGGCTAATGATAATAGCTCCCATTTCTAAACTACATTACTTTGCAGAATCATTTTCTCAGATTATGGTAGTTGACTCAAGGATTAGTATTTATATTTTATAGTGAAAAACCAGAATCACAGGTGAACAGAATTGCACAGGGTCGCTTAGCTAGTATGAGCCAAAGTTGGCAGCCAGCTCCATGTATCTTGCCTCTGAGCCCAGTGTTTTTTCACTAATTTCTGTTGTCTTTCAACAGAAGTCAACTGTGTAATATGGTCACCCCAAAAGGCAATGTGGTTTCATCCTGATGGTCTTTAAGAACATTCTATATCCATTTATCTGGCATATTACAGAGGAACTGGAACAACTTGGTCTTTTCCAATTTGGAAATTCTATGATTCTATGACACTGCAATTTCTATTCAGTCAGCCACACAGTATCCATCAAAGAAGTGTCAGAAACTGTACTGGACCTAAAAGGTCCCTGGCCTCAGGGAACTTAGTTTCTATTCAGAGTTATGATGTCTACCCAAATAAGTGAATGCAAGGCATTGTCATTTATTCCTTTCAGTCCTATCCAACTCTTTGTGACCCTTTTGGGGGTTTTCTTGGATACTGGATCAGATAGAGAAAATGGAGTAGTTTGTCATTTTCTTCTCCAGCTCTTTTATAGCTGAAGAAATATAGGCAAACAAGGGTACAAGTGACTTGCCCAGGGTCACACAATAAGTATCTGAGGCTGGATTTGAACCCAGATCTTCCTGACTCTAGGTCTGGCGCTCTATCTACTAGCTGCCCACTGGAATGTAATGGGAAGTAACTTCAAGAGGGCTAATAACTAGAAGGATCCGGGAAGGTCTTCTTTATGTAGGAAGCAGCAGCTGGGGCTGACTTTGAGAAGAACCTAAGGATGTGACAAGGTGAGTTGAATGAGTGAGTACATTCCAGATATGAAGCTGAGTGTAGTATGCACGAGTGTGAGTGTGAGTATGTAGGAGGGTATGTATAAGTGTGTCTATGAGTGTGAAAATGTGTGAGTGTGTGTGAGTGTGTATGATGGAATGTGAAAGTGTATGTGAGTGAGAGTCTAAATGTGAGTGTGAATGAAATTGTACAAAAGTTTAGGGGAAGAGATAGAATGTTGTTTATAAGGGAACAGCTGGCAGGCCACTTTGAGTAAGAAAAGATTATTAATCTGGGGATAAGAACTTGAGTTTTTAGTTCTGGTTTGGTCATTAGCTTTATGTCTTCAAGCAAGCCATTACTCTCTTTGGACATCAATTTTCTCTGAAGTGAATGGATTGCCCAAATGAGAGGATCTTTAGCATCTCTTCTTGATCTGGCATGCTATGATTGTAGGCAGCACTCTCTTAGCTTTTAAGGGGAGAGAATTTAGCCCCTATACCTGCCTGTTAAGAAGATCATTAATTTGACATTCATTCCTCTGTGACTGGCATGAATAATGACTTTCTCCACCTTTATTCTTTCTGTCAATTTGACTAGCACACACATCAAAGCTTTCTAATGTCAATCCTCAAATTCACCACATGTGAAATACTCTCCAAATACTGACCAGAATGCTTTTTGCACTGCTGGCGCTCTCCCATCCCTGGAAAAATAAGAAGCAGACTTTGTTTCTGGCCTCCTAAAGATATCCTAGAAAAATCTGCAGAGGGTGGTGTTCAGGGGGGGGGGGGGAAGGTGAAACAAAAACCAGGCAGGAGGAGAGAATTTGTCAAAGATTGAATGAAGTGCACCAGTAGCCTAACGCTGTATTTACAGGACCCTGTGGTAACCATGGAAAAACAGAGCTATGAAATGAATACCTATGAGATGGGGAGGAGGGAAGACTTAGAACTGCTCAAAAAGGAAGGAAGGATGGATTGCTCCTCCTTCAGAATCAATTAATTGATTCATGAGATAACCAGTGTATGTACTAGTGGAAGAAATAGGCATGGACGACCAAGTTGGAAGATGAGGGTTCTTTTTGCTTTGGCACCAACTGGTTGTATGATGAGGGACAATTCATCTAGAAAAATGAGGAAATGTTTGGATCTTGCCTTTGCTCTGTGATATTTTACTTTGGGAAATATTCCACTATGTATTGTATCCTCTCAATCATTTGACATGAAATGGTAAAATTTTTGAGAGCAGAGACTCTGGCATTTTTCATCTACAATTAATCTTTTTGTCAGTGGCTTCACCATCAATCACATTGATATAGCACTTACTATGTGCTAAGCACTTTGTAATTATTGTCTCTTATGATTCTCACAACAACCCTTGGAGGCAGATGCTGTTATCTCTATTTTACAGATGAGGAAACTGAGGCAGACAGAAGTGACCTGCCAATGATCACTTGACCAATAGGTAACTGAGGCTGGAAGTGAACTCAGGTCTTCCTAATTCTAGCCTCAGCACTTTATCAGTGAACAACATTACTCACCCATATAATAATTACCACTTTGATAGTAACAAAGGGCTTCTGTATGTTCTCTTATTTGACCTAGCTGCCTTTGGGTTCCCTTACAGAAAGGAACTGGAACTGACTCATCAGGTTGATTTGCTCCAACACACTGAAAAACTCTGGGCACTCCATTCTTCTGTGTGTATCAGTATAGTCTACACTCACAGCATTCAAGCTCACAAATCACTACAAGTAGAATACATTTTATTTCTACAGTAAAGGAAACAGTACTTTTGCTGGATCCCAGTCAGAATGTAGTCCATATTCCATGTGACAAGCCTTGTATCTGGAAAGGACCTCAGAGGTAACTTAATTTAACTTCCTTATTTTATAAACAGGGAAACTGAGACCCAGAAAGATTAGATAACTATTCTAAGGGTCATACAAGTAGTAAGTAGAACATTTGGAATTCTTACTTAAGCCACTGACTCCAAATCTAGCACTCTTCCCAGTACATTATGTGGCCTTAAAAACAATTTATTTTGTTTCTTTCCTCCCTGCTCCCCAGTCTTTTTATTCTTCTAAGAATCACTCCTTAAATTGTGTGTTCTCCAGTCTCCTTCTTATCCTGGCCACCTCTGTCTGGATGAACTATAGCTTATCAATGTTTTTCCTAAAATTTAGTTCCCAGAACAAGAAATAGTTATGTTCTAACTATAACTGAAAGCATGGGGCCAATATATCCTGGTATAAATGAAGGTTTTTCTGGCATGGCAAGATTCCATGAGTGGGATATCATAAGTAACTTAGCATATGACCTTAGACAAGTCCTTTCCCTCAAGCTGGGTCTCAGTTTCTTTCTCTTTAAAATGATCAAGCTGGATTAGATGATGTCTAAGATCTTTTCTGCCTGTGACTCTAGTCACTGACAACTTCCTGGAAGAGATGGGTACTGAGCAAAACTTTGGAATATTGGTAGGATTTGTAGAGGTACACAGAAGAAGTGAATGAAACAACATGAATAAAAATTCAAGGATCTTTGACAATAAGTAAGGCAGAAGATGAACTGAGTTATATGAGTTAATCTACCCAGATAACTATGGGTTTTCTTTTTTTGACTTCTATTGGCTTTGAAAAATATTAATCATGTAGGCCATGGGATTGTGTTACTCTGTTTAAAGCTCAAATGATCCAAAGTACAAGGGCAAATTTTTGCTGCAAATGACCATATAACAGCATATTATTAATGGTAACTTTTATACAAAAAAAAGTGGCAGACAAGATATTACACAAGATATATATAGGAGATGGGCTCATCATATAGTGAGAACAAGGGATAACAAATGATATCCATTGAATGAAAAAGATCTTAAGGAAGAAGACCAAGATGTTGGGTGGATTATCTATGTAAGATTCATGGGAGAACACAGGGAAGAGTTACATAAAAGAGAAAACATGGATGGGTTTTCATGGATACCCCTGGAAGTAATACCCACATTGATGTGATCAAAGAATCAAAAGTATGTTGAGGAAGTATATTGTCTATTTTCTCTGAAATCTTTCCTAATTATGTCTACTCAACTACCTCCCAATCTGTACCACTAATTTGGTCCTTAAAAAAACATCATTAGGTAATTATTAGCCATCTCATTATAAATGTCTTTTCTTCCAACTAAAATGTAGATTCTTTCTGGGAAAAGGATACTATTTTCTACTTCTTTGCCTTTTCCCAAGGACATAACACTGTGTTGTCCATATAGGATTACAAAAAAATAAGATGTCTGAATTAAAATGAATCTTGGACCATAGAACATCGAATTTAGGTGCCATCTTGTCCAAATACCTAATTTTATGCATAAGAAAAGTGAACAAAAGAGAAGAAGTAACTTGTAGATCATTAAGGTCAAGGTCATGAAGCTATTTAGTAGGAGAACAGAGCCTCAGAATAATACCAGATCCAGCATTTTTATTTTTTTATAAAACCAGTAGCTATTTAATCATCATTTTTGTAAATACATCAACTCATCATAATGACAATTTGCATTTTTAGAGTAGCTAACTATTTATAAAACACTTCCTTTCATAATCTTTTTAGAATATCAGTACCTTTAATGAGGTAGTAAGGGGTATCATGTAAGCAAGGAGTCAGAATCAGAGAGATAAGGGAATTTGACTAAAACCACATAGCTAATAAGTGGTAATTCCAGAATTCAAACAGATCATCTAACACTAAGTTCAGGGACTTTTCTACTATGCTACACTGGATGAAATGATTGATCCCTTTGAATTGACCCCATTGAATAAGATGTCCACTATGCTCAAGATAATATTCTAGATTTGTGATTAACCAAAAGAGCCAAGAGTCATGTATTAGCTGAATAGACTTAAATTTTTATCTAAATAAATTATGCTTTACTTTTAGTAAAGAAATCAACACCCTCCACTTTTAGAAAAAAAAATGATTCCAAATTCTGTGAGTTTTAGATTTACTCCACCCTACTTAGTCTTTAGAATTCTAGCAATCAGGAATGTATACACCCCTACTTAAGGATTAAGGGTTGAGGAGTATGTCCTATGACTGACATGTGCTAGCACATGACAAATCAGGAACAACTGACAGATCCCCTGGGTTGTCCTAAGCCAATCTTAAGCTGACATTGTTACATGTGAGACGCAGGAAGTGATGTAAAGAACTGTCTATATATTTCACGACACTTCCTCTCTCCTCTCTCTTGTGGAGACATAGGGCTCTTTTAGCATTGGGAGCTTGTGGCAGTATTCTTAGCATGCTTGGTGAGTGACTTAGGCTGATACCTCTTTTCCTTTACCTCCTAAAGTACTATTCTCCTAGGAGGCCCCTTTTCTCAGAGGAGGTCTCATGGCTGGAAGCCAAGCTAGATTGAGAAAGCCCCTTGACCTAGGCCTCTAAACTCTGATCTGGCTTGCCAGAGAAGTCCAATTCCCTTTCCTCTCTCTCCTTAATTTCTTCCTACTATTATAATCAAACCACCATAAAAATCCCAAACTGACTGGAGTATTTTATTGGGATTGAATTTTAATCCCTGGTTACCACTAGGATAATATATTCAGTCAACAAGCCCTAATTTTACCTTAACAATTCCAAATGCAAATGGGATTTGAAAGTTATTGATCAAGGAGTTCCCAGAATGGAACCAAGATGGCAAAATAATCCAGAGAAGCTCTGTGCCACCATGAGAATTCTCTCCAATCAAGATTAAAATATTGCCATAAAATGAATAGAGGATTGAAAGAATTGAGAAGGACAGAGTGAAACAACTTTCAAGAAAAGAAAAACCCAAATAATACATGTTAAACCCAGTGGAATTTCTCATTGACTCTGAGAGGGGGGAGAGAGAAGGGAAGGGAAAGAACATGAATCATATAATCATGGGAAAATATCCTAAATTGATCAATTAAAAATAAACAAGCAAATGAAAAATGGGTAAAAAATAAGAAACAAAAACCCAAAAAGTAGGCAAAGAATATCTGGGGCACTGGGATGAGAGAACAGAGTCAGCAAGAAGCTATAACAAGGAGGGAAGAGTAAGCCAAGGGCAAGCCACACACCCCTACCCCACATTTGCTGTCTGAGGTTCAAGAACCTATTCCCAAGCCAGCATCCAGATGCTGAGATCCTGCCTGGGCAAATAGTGGTACAAGCCAACCCATATGGACCCCTTGAAATTTCAAGCCAGTAGGGAAGTCCAGAGCCATGACCCAGGGAATTCTAGTATGTGCTTGGAATAAGGCCTTAGTTCACACTTTGGGATGGCTGATAGTACTAAGTAATGATATTTTTGCCTAAAGCTCAGGCCAGAGCTGCAAGCCAGGACAATCAAGGATGCACCTGACTGTATCAAGTACACAGTGAGACCAAAAACTTGAGCCTAAGCCTGGGGCTAGAATTTAATCAACTTCTGACCTGATCAAGTTCAGAGTAAGATCAAAAGCTTACACCTAAGCTGGAGGCAAGTCTTTAAGGGTCTTAAGGGTCAAATGAATCAGCATGTGGATGGGCTCTCAGAGCTCTCAGCCCTCAGACCACCACATCATTGTCCCAAGACTACCTATAATTAAATAGGAAAAAATGAGCAAACGACATAAAAGCACTTATCTGTAAAGAATTTTTATGGAGATAAAGAGCAAGGTATAGATACAGAAGGGGATAGTGAAAGCAAAGGAAATATATGCAAAGTCCAAAATAAAAATATAATTGGACAAGGATTCTGAAAAAAATTCAAAAAAAGACTTCAAAAACCAATTAAGAGAGGCAGAGGAAAAGTGGGAAAGAGAAATGAAAGTGATATATGAAGAAATGGGCCAATTGAAAAAAGAGAACCAAAAAACCAACAGAGGAAAACAAGGTCATAAAAATCAGAATTGACCATCTAGAAACTAATGACGTCATGAGAAATCAAGAAACAATAAAGCAGTATCAAACAAATGAAAAAAAAGGAAAACATGAAATATTAAAAAACTGACCTAGAAAATCCATCTAGGAGAGATAATTTGAGAATTATTAGACTACCTGAAAGTCATGATCAAGAAATAAGCTTCAACATCATATTACAAGAAATTATCAAAGATAACTGTTCAGAGATGCTTGAACAAGAAAATAAAATTGAAATTGAAAGAATTCACAGGTCATTTCCAGAAAGAAATCCTCAAATGACAATTTCCAGGAATATAATAGCTAAATTCAAGAGCCACCAAACCAAGGGGAAAATATTTAAGCAGTCAGAAAGAAACCATTCAAATACCATTGAGGTACAATCATGATCATATAGGACCTAGCAGCTTCTACATTAAAAGATCAAAAGGCACAGAATATAATATTCTGGAAGGCAAAGGATTTGGGTTTACAACCCAGAGTCACCTATCCAGCAAAACTGAGTGTTTTCTTTCAGGGGGGAAAAATAGACATTCAATAAGATAGAAGATTTCCAACATTCCTGAGGATTAAACCAGACCTAAACAAACAAACAAAAGAAAACAAACAAACTGAAGTCCAAACATGAGACAGAAACAAAGCCCAAAAAGGTAAATAAGAAAGAGAAAATTTAAGGGAGTCATTAAGGTCAAAATGTCTATATGTCTATATGGAAAGAGATTTCTGTAATTCTCAAATTTTACTCTTAGTAGTAAAGAAGATAGAAGGAATTTACTCAGAAATAGGGTGGGAAAGTAAACTGATTATCATGATATGGAATGGTATATATGATATGATATGTATGCATATGAATGATATATAAAAAATCAATCAAGGGCTGAAAGAGAAGGTTGCACTGAGAGAAAAGGGAAGGAAGAGCAATTCATTGGTCAAGATAATCATAAATAAACAAGAAAATCACATGAAGAATTTGTAGGTTATCCATCTCACCCTAACTTCCTCCCCTGCCCCCATATATTTACTTTTCTAGCCAGTATGTTTTGTATAATTTTATTACAGGTGATAGAAATTATTTGTGCAATTGTAAAAATTAAAATTTAATCTCAATAATAAAATGTTATATTTATTAATGATCATTAGAAATAAAGGAATAAAGAGGATACAAAATAAAGGCTTTGCGCCCATGGCTGATTAGCCCATTTAAAATCCCCTGAGTTTACCACCACCAAGGGCACTGACATGACACCAAAGAGGTCAGGACCATCCACATTACTGCCTAATATCCCCTGTCTACAGGAAAAATGTAATGACAGGACGTCAATGCACTCCTATGAAGTGTAGTTTTTTTTTAGAGTAACAGATTTTCAATTATACACAATATAAACTTCAATGGCATGGATGACGTGCCATGTCTAGAGTTAGGAGGACCTGAATTCAAATTTGGGCTCAGACCCATGCTAACTTTGTGACCTAAGTCACTTAACCCCCATTGCCTAGCACTCGCTGCTCTTCTGATTTAGAACTGGTATTAATAAAGTAAAGATTTTAAAATAAAAACTTTTATTGCATGGAGTGGTGTTGAAAATACTGTAGTGTGGAAGTCAACAGACTTTGATTCAGAATTAGTTTCTATTATAAACTTTCTGACATTTAATAAATATATAAGTGTTACCCTGGGCAGATCATTTCTCCTATCTGAGTCTCATCTTCCTCTATAAAACTAGAGGATTGTACTAGGTTTTTTCTGAAGTCTTTTACAACTTTTAATGCTCTTAACTCTTAAAACAACTTCTTCATTCTTAGGTCCCACTGAATAATCATGACTCTCAATCATGAGAAGGCTCTGGAATGGTCCTGATTCAATCCATGTAGAGCATCTGGAAGCTCTCACCTCTCTTTGAACCTAGCACAGGATTTAGTCTATGACTTTTTTCCATGATTATACAAAAGAGATTAGCCTAACAATCCACACAAATAGCCTAAATAGATTAAAAATGTCCATTTTCCCACCTAGAAAATTCATTTGCGTAGTTAATCTATTGATACTGCATTTTATTGTGTTAATGTGTGACTGGAACGTCTGATGGGCAATGAGTTGGATTTAGAATTTAATAATGTTACATCTGAGAAATATGCCAAAGATAATTGCAGTTAGGAAGTTTCTTTAGTGTTTCTAATAACCTCAATGCATTCCTTGGTACAAAATCCTCATTTTTTAAAATGCAATTGTAATGCCAGAGTTGTGAGTAATTCAAAAGACAGTTGAGAACTAAATGATGGGCAAAAGTAGGCTTCTGTATATTTCTAGTCACTGCTTTTTGCAAGAAGTGGAATAGGAGATATCATTAAGAAACCCAGGAGTAAAAAATAATATAGACTGATCATGCCATTGGATCAAGAGATAACAGATGGTCATCCCATACAGCCACAAAATTTAAACACACTCTTATATTATATACATATATAATATTATAAAATATATATGTTGAGAGATGTTTCTTGAATGTTAGATAGATATAGTTTGCAATCTATATCCATTGCTAATCTCTCCTCTTAACGATCATGATTCTGGACAACAACATTGTGGATATATCCAGGCTCCTAAGTATTATTGGTAAAGGAAGTCATAGCCTGCTTGACTGAGATGAGTGCTGGAGAGTAAAGTTTGCCTCAGAGCTATGACACTGACCTTTCCTCATTGGATTGGCACACTGTGTCCTTGAGACTGTGACTATCCCAGTGCCTTGTGTCATGGTTCTCCCCTTGTTATAATCAATGCAAGTGAGGTTATCTTGCCTTTGGGAGTTGGGAGAGGAAGTAAACCCTGGGAGAAGGCTGCTGCCTCAAGGTCCCATCATTTTTTCCAGGACCTGCCTTCCTCCTCAATTCTACAAGATTGGTGGCCTGGGGCACTTTTTCCCCAATGCCAAACTGTCCTAGGTATTAACATCATTACTATTGCCCCCTCTTCAGCTCATTTTACCTTAGTGAAAAAATTCCTAATTATAGTTCTACCTGACTTCAAAGATGTCTGACATTTATGAGGACTCTCTGTAGTTTTTTTTATGATTATTATGCCCAGAGGGTGCCTAAAGTCTGCTTTTCTTAGGCTGCTACCTTTGAAAAAGGCCACTGCATATGAAATGGGGTTATCCCTAACCCCTGGGGTCACTCCAATCCAGCCTGTAATTCTGAGCTTAGTACTGGGTACCACAAGGTAGTTTGCTTTAGTGATTATCACATGTATCTTTACCCACTGAGTGTACCAAGAGTAGTCTGTGTATTATCAATAAACTTTGCACTTAGCAATAGAGGAGAGAGCTGTGTTTCTGTTCCGTGAGATCCAGAAGTAGCCTCATTCAGGATCCCAGTCCCCAAAATGCAAACAAGTTCATTACACTGAATCGGGGGGAGGGGGTCACAGGTTGTCCTCAGAAAATATAGACATTGAATTTAATATCTAATGCAAAGTTTTTTTTAATACAAATAAAATATTGATAAAAGCTGAAAAAATATTTGGGGATTAGACCTGTGGTTCTATTAGTAAAGGGAACTTCTCAAAAGTAAACTTCCTCTACCAAGGAAAGATACAGCTTTGTGATTTAATCCTATGATTTAATCTTACAGTTGCCTAGAATAATGAGAAATTAAGTGAGTTAACCAGTGTCATACAGTCAATGTGTTTCAAAGGTAGAACTTTAATCCAGATCTAGCTAGCTTCAAGGTCATCCTTCTTTTATCTACTACACCACACTATTGAACTTGAAAGAGAAAAAAACAACCATCAGAATCTAATTTTCAATAAATTGTGCATCACAAAAGGACCCTTGCATTAGTTCTGTGTATCCCATAAAGAGATTAGGGAGCCGGAAATATTGTCTTCCTTGAAATGAATATTAGTTGGGTGACTTCTGCTCCTTAACTGACCCAGGCAAGCTTTGCCAGACAGTAATAATGCCAATGATAATAATGCCCTGTATTTATTTCTATGGATCCATTCTTCAGGACAGGTTATTAACAAACACCAGAACCTCTTGGCAGACAGAAAAAGTAAGAAGCACTTATCTCACCTTTTGGATTATTTCTGGTAAAACATAATATATGAATATGCTTTCTATCAATGCTTCCTGGATGAAACTTTATCTACATTTCAGAATTTTAGAATTTGACAGTTTGAAGGGATCTTAGTGGCCAACTAGTACCATGCATCACAAAAGACATTTCCTTTATAACATATTTGGCAAATTTAAACTGTTCGGCGATCTCCAAGGAGAACAATCCCATCTCTTCTCAGGACAATTGATGCACTTTTGGATAAATTTCAGGAGAAGAAATATGGACAGTACTTTGGATTTTAGTGTCTGAAGATCCTGACTTTTCAGACCAGGTACATCCAGTTTAAGTGTGAAAGACAAGGCTTAACATCCCCAAATTACAAACAATCTCCTAAAGCAGTTTGTTTTGGTGCTGAAAAGTTCTGTTAAAATTTCCCCCCTTTATTTAGCCAAGGTTTTCCTCTCTAGCAGTTCTCATTTATTGAAAATGTTTTCCTAAGGACAACCTCATGCAGTAGAGTAGTAAAAATTTCATTATATCTCCTCCTGGATTTGGTTTATTCATATGTAAATTTGAATGAATTAGACAACATGATATGTCTCTTCTCACTCTAATATTCTATGTTCTATATTCTAAGATTCCTCCCACTTTTGATGTTCAATGGTCAAAGGTTCCTTCCAGCTCCAAGGACCTATGCTCTCTGGTACCTTCTAGCTTTGGCATGTAATAAGGGATTATTTGAAGGATAAATGATAACTAAAGATCAGGGCTATTAAGTAGTCCCAATTTCTCATTTCCACAGGCATCTCATGCTTTAAGGTCTTTCCAGCTCTAAGGTACCTTCAAGCCCCAAAGACCTATCCTCTATGGTGCCTTCTAGCTTTGACATCTCATGCTCTAAGATCTTTTCAGCTCTAAAGTGTCTTCCAGCCCCAAAGACCTATCCTCTATGGTGCCTTCTAGCTTTGCCATCTCATGCTTCTTAAGGTCTTTCCAGCTTTAAGGTACCTCCATCTCCAAAGTCTATGCTCTATGGTGTCTTCTGGCTTTGACATCTCATTCTTTAAGGTCTTTCCAGCTCTAAGGTGCTTTCCAGCTCCAAAGACCTATGCTCTGTGGTGTCTTCTGGCTTTGACGTCTCATGCTTTAAGGTCTTTCCAGCTTTAAGGTACCTTCCAGCCCCAAAAACCTATGCTCTATGGTGTCTTCTGGCTTTGACATCTCATGCTTTAAGGTCTTTCCAGCTCTAAGGTGCTTTCCAGCTCCAAAGACCTATGCTCTTTGGTGCCTTCTGGTTTTGACATATTATACTTTAACATCTTTCCATCTCTAACATTCAATGGTCTAAGATGCCTTCTAGCTCTAATATTCTATGCTTCAGATCTGTTCCAGCTCCAACAACCAACCATGCTCCAAGGTCCCTCTCATCCCTGATATTACAATCTTCAATACCTTGAGGATCTATGATTCAGTCAGGATAAATAATCCCTTCCCAGATATAGCTCACAACAGTTCTGTGATTTTATAGATGACCTCTGAGTATGGTTATTGCTGCAAAAAAAAGTTATCATCTTGTCATCAACCTGGTAATAAGACTTTCCATTTTAACTTGGCTGCTCCTAAAACCACAGAAATACCTCATCGCCGACTCACTCCAAAAGTATTTTTAGAAAAGTAAATATGACCTTCCAGAACTTGGGCTTCACTAGAATTGCTCAACAGAACCCAGGATCACTTTCATGCCATGATGAGCCACCAAAGCAAGTGTCAGTGAAGGAAATTTGCCCATATATAGACAACTAGAAAAAATCTGCCTTTATTCATTTTAGTTAGAAATGCCCCCTTTTTTGTTAGATGTGGGATAATACTCACTCCATCATTCATTCACTCCTTCAACAAACATTTATTCATTGTCTGCAACATACTAGGCTCTGTACTTAGTGCTGTGGGGATTCTACTCAAGGAACTTATAACCTAGTAGAGCATAGAATATACATACAAAAATCACAATATAAGGTCTGATGTGGCAACCACATGAGACTGGTCTGTACCAAGTAATATGAATGAAGAGAAGGAAGAGCTTATTTTTATCTAAAGTGATTGGTGAAGATTTCATGGAGGTGGTAGCTTCTGGGCTAGACCTTGCAAGATGAGTAGGATATCAACAACTGGAGACAAATAGGGTTGAATAAAGGACAGTCTAGATGGAAGGAGAATTGTGAATTTTTTAAAAAAACATGGTGAGTGTGAGGGAGATAGAGGGCTTAGGGGATAGAGAACCAGGCTTAGAGATGGGAGGTCCTGGGTTTAAATCTGGCCTCAGACACTTCCTAGCTTTGTGACCCTGGGCAAGTCATTTAAGCCCCATTGCCTAATCCTTACTTAGTAGTGATTCCAAGATAGGTGAGGGTTTAAAAATGCTGAATGGTTCCATTTGGTTGGAGCTTAAATAAGTGGAGTAGAGGAGTGGGCATGAGTTTTCAAAGGTAAAATTGGGTTGGAGGTTTGGATATTAGTCAATTAAACATATGGATTCACTGAAAAATTTTCTTTCATGAATTTAGCTTTCTTAGATTTCGTAATTGCCTGTTTTGTTCAGAGAATTATGGTCACTGTTGAAGAAGAAGGAAAGTTTAGACAAGACAAAGTCTTTGCCTTTATGGAACTCACAGGCTATGAGGAGGAAATTACCCTAACACAAATATTTATAACATAAACACTGCTCCCAGGAAGGGCCCCAAAACTGGGAGGCACTTGTGTGGTGGAACAATTCCTGGCCCTCAAGTCAAGCGAGATACCAGTTTTCATTTATTCCACACAAGTCATGTTATTTCTCTGAACTATATTTAATTCATTTAGAAAATGGGAGGTGGAGTAATCAGAGATGTGCTGGAACTAGCTTTTGATAGTACATAAGCTGATTGTTAAATTTTAATGTATCTTGTGATTCCCCACCAAATTCCTGTTACAACAATCTGTACCCTAGAAACAGATGAATGCTCCAAATTAAGACTTTGTTGGTTGTCTAAACTCGAAGCATTGGAGAAAATAATAATACAGATTAAACTTAAAAGAATGTCATGCATACTTTTTTTGATAGAGAGAGCTAGTGGTTAAACATTTAGCAGCATACCCCTCATGGTAATAATACTTGCAATAAAAGCTTATATGGGTACTTGTGAAGTTTGGATGGCATCATATATGTAATGCACTTTTAAAAACTCAAGATACTGTGTAAATACTATCACTCAATGACAATGCATCAGAGAGGTGGAAAACAAAGTACAATGTAAAGTCCAAGAGAAAGCATTTATGAATAACAAGTGAAACTTCATGGAGAAGTGAGTTTTGAGTTGGGTTCTAAGGGAAACATGAGAACTCAGCATGTGGACGAGAAGACAGATGCTGGCCCAGGTAAAAGGGATGGCGTGAAAAAAACATGGTGGTGGATGGGAGATGTTGCATGGATGAGGCAAGAAAAAGAATATAGACTGATTTGGCTGGGATGTAACTAAAAAGGAAGGATATATATATCAAATTATCAAATTTTATATGACCTGGAATAACGTGAAAAATAATTTTAACTTTGATCAAGAACTGGAGAACTAATGAAGATTTTTGAACAGAAGAGTGACATAACTAATCCTATGTATGTCTCATTATTGTATTCCATAGGATGAATGTCTATAAACAGAAAGAGAGTAGATGCAAATAAATCTGAGTGTACTTTTGGAACAGTTGAGTCAAGTTTTATTGGGAGTCCATATAGGGTGGGAGCAGGAAGAAGGGATGGATTTTGAGATGTGGTTGGGATAGAATTAGCAAGAGTTAGAGTAGAAAAGCAACATCCTGTTTTAATCTAGCACCAGTTTGGGGATGGGATGGATGGGCTTGGAGCAGTAATTGGACTGTTTCAGATAACTCTGGTTTCTATGTCCAGCAAGAAAATTTCAATTCTGTGCCATATCAGCTATTTGAATTCTCTCTTCCCCAGGTGATGCAGCAACACAAGAAGTTGCTATCAAGGGAGAAGGACCATCAATGCCCCTTGTTTCAGATCCCAGATGGTTCATTTTTATTTGGGCTTCCAATCCGGGAAACAAAAACGGTTCCCGGGAGAGAGATGGCGGCGGCGGCATATGACAGAAAGAATAATGTTGCCACTGGACTCCATTATCCTTCTTCACCGAATCAATATTGAAACAGCCCAAGTCTAGACACATAAATGTCAAACTATTTAACAAGAAGCAGTTAGTGCAGAAAAAACACTTAAGTATCAATTGAGGGAGTCTGATGGGTCTTAAAGTAGCTTACTAGGATTTATGAAAGATAAAAACAGTTTAACTAAGCATGGACAACCAGGCCTGAGGCGGAGGGTGGAGAACAGCATCAGAGGGGTATCTCAGCTTTTCATCTTACCTGTCATATTGTAGCATTGACCTGTTTTGTCAAAGGCAGAGACTTCTGTATCTCACTGACTTCTTTCTTCCTTAGAGAGTTTGATTTACATTTAGTTTTGTGATTTTACATGAGTGTCTTCTTCTTGCTGTTGCTCAGTTTCCCTTTTTGTGTGTCAAGAATGATAATAATGATTCACTTAGTACCTTAAGATTTTCAAGGCACTTTCCAAAAAATAAACCTGAAGAGGACTGTCCTTGTGCTCTCTCCACTAGGCCAATAATTAGCAAATGTACAGATGAGGAAACTGAGGCTCAAAGAACTTTGGAGGTTAGCATATAGTCACACAAGTAGTTTATGTTAGAGATGTGAGTTGGACCCACTTCTCCTGACTCCAAAACCACTGTCTTTCCTACTACAACCCTATTTCCTTCATGAAGCTATGAAGAGGTTCAAATGAGAGAACAAATGGAAGCCCTTTGTTACTATCAAGGTAGCAATTATTCATATGGATAAGTAATGTCGTTCATTGATAACATTATACTTTAATGATTATTTTTTCTTTCACTGCAAGCATCTGAAGTTTCATTGGTGTGTGTATTTGTGTGTATGTGTGTGTGTGTGTGTGTATGTGCATGTGTATGTACTTATCTACAAGCCCATTCCAACTTTATAGATGCTCTTTGGGCACTGTTGTAGATGGGAAAAAAAATAAAGACATTCTGTCTGGAAGAAGAGATCCTTCATAATCATTAGTGCCTAGCTTCCTGGTTAAATGTTGACAAAACTTGGCATTGTTCCTAAACTTTGGATCCAAAGGCAGTCAGTAAAAGTCTCAGAAGAGGTTCAAAGCTCTCTAGGCATCAGCCTGTGTCTCCACTCTTATGTCATGTCATTTTCCTTTTTCTCACTCTGCTCCAGTCAGATTGACCACTTGGCTGTTCTCTGGTCTCCCCTGCCTCTATACATTTGTGCCTGCCATCTTGTATCTCTAGAACACATGTCCTTCACATCAAATTCTATCAAAGGCTCTCTTCCATCACACCCCAATGCAAGCCCAATCTCCTTCATGAAGCTTTTCTCCAATTCTGCAGATAAAAAGTGATATCTCCCTCGCCCAACATAAATAAACAAATAAAAGAACAAATAAGTAAATAGATTCTGGAGCCCTTTGTCCAGATCTTTTACTTTTTTTGCTTTTATCACAGTCTACATTCTATGTAAATGCTCCTTATAATTATTATTATCATGTTATTATTATGTGTGTCCTTGAACAAGTCATTTAATTTGTCTGAGACTCAGTTATCCCATCTATAAAATGAAGGACTAGAGTAGATGACCTAAAGTCTCTTCCAGCTTAAATTAATTATCCTTTGATCCTATGATAGATCTGCCCTGGAGGCTTTCCAGGATGGTAGACCCTCTTAGAACTTATCTTCCACTGTCAAAGCCATGGTGGACCCAGAAAACCATCCATAAGGAAGCATTGAAGGAAAGCTTTAGTTAAAGGTGGTGATAGAGTGCTATAGTACCTCCCAAGCTCCCTAATACATCTCCACGCAGGCAGTAATCCTTACTTGCTGAGCCGGGTAGAGACAACCCTTTGAAGAAACCCTGACTTAGTCAAAGAGATATAGAAGACTTTAATTGTGTAGACCACAGTATAAGCATGTCATGGTTAGGTTATCATGTTCTGAGGAGGACTGATGCCCAATGGAGATGGGAAGAAGGTTGGGAGCTTACATAGCCAGGAGAAACCATTGGTAAGAGGTCAGAGTGCAGGCATTCAAGGAAATAATGAATAATAAAATGGTGTTCTGTTGAAGACATGCTCTGCAATTGGTTAGTGAGAGGGGTGTTATTCTTAAAGGCTCTCCATCTTTATAGGGTAGCAAAACCCTGATCGTTGGGGCATAGTTTGTTCAATATAGTAGAGCCCTTACAGGTCATCTAGTCCAACTCCCTTATTTCCTAGAGGACAAAACTGGATAAATAATTCAACTAAGGTCACACATGCAGTCAGTGGTAGAGCTAAGATCAGAAACAAAACTTGGCACACTTTCTACTATTCTCTATCCACTGTCTTTATTTTCAGTCACAGAGTCATTGACTTTTAAACCTGAAGTTAAAGCAATTTTCTGATAGCTAAATTGAAACTTGGTCAAAGGAAGTACTTCCATCATCATCATCAGACTGGTAGGAAGTACAATTGTCTGAGGCATGTATGGGGAATTCAGAGAAAAATAGCACCCTCTGGGGTCAGGACTTGCTGAGATCTTTTCAGGCCTGCTCATCTACCTTTGGGGTCTTTTTTTCATCCACCTATCACCTGTGGCTCAAAGAAGCTATAGCATGGACAGCTGTCACACTCTGGTAAAACTATTTTAGCAGGCAAGCTAAAGGAAGTTGAAAGTAATCAATAGGACTCAAATTCATTGGTAAGTTAGAGTGTCTATCACAGGCATGAAAAGATTTCCCCTGGTAGAATGGGAAGAGGAGAACCATTTGTTCCAGTGGCTATGAAGTTGGCAGAAGCAGGCACTGTGGAGGGCTTTGAGCTTTGTTATACATTGAAGATGCCTAGGTTATTCACTATATCCCGGGTCAACTTCAGTCATTTTGTCTTTTGTCTTGCCATTGGACTATGATGACTTTGAAAGAGATAAATAGACTGACTTCTTTGTACAATTCTGCCTCACTTAGATTTAATTTATATTCTAATCAAAAGAAATCACTCAGTGATGTAATTTTGATCCTCTTAAATATGAAGGTCAATAACCATACCATACCATACCAACCATGCCATAATCTGAACTTCAACTTGAGTCTCCTAACTCCTGAACCAAGGCCCTTTTCTTCCACAACAGGCTTCTTCTTGCACCTCAGGCCAAATGAGTAATTCAGATTTCAGATTCTGATGGTGATAAGGAGGGGGTGGGTGAGTAAATAAAGCAAGTAAGGATTTAAATGTCTGAGTAAGTTGATAATTGATAATTAGATCTAGAAGAGACCTTAGAGGCTACCTACTCCAAGTCCCTCAATTTATGCATGGGAAAACCAAAGACTAGGGAAGTTAAATGGCTTGCCTAGGTTCAAAGAAGTAGCAAGCATGAATATTTGAATTCAGAACAAATCATGAATTCCTGGAATCTAAGGGATAAAAAGAGTTCCAACCACTGAATCAAAGACTTGGAAAGTATCTCAGAATCTTCTTAGTCCAGAATGCCTGACTGACAGTTAAATCTATAATATTTCTAGTGAATGGTCATGCCTTCAATTAAAGACTTCAAGTTTAACAGATGGTCAATCATGGATAAAGCACAGGGTCTAGAGTTAGGAAGACTTATCTTTATGAGTTCAAATCCAGTCTCAGACAGTGTCTAGTTGGGTAACTCTTTGTAAGTCACTTCACCAGGTTGACTCTGTTCCTCATTTGTAAAATGAATGTAATAATAGCATCTACCTGCCCAGGTTGTTGCCAAAATCAAATGAGATAATAAATGTATAGAGCACTAATCCATAGTAAGCTCTATATAAATGTTAGCCATTATCATTAGCCACCATTGACAAAACATAACCTCTTCAGATTTCATTTTCCTCAACTCTAAATAAAAAGGGATAGTGGAAATAGATGACTTCAAAGATCCCTTTTAGGTCTAAATCTATGATTGTATGGTCTGATGAAAGTCAATGAGGTTGGATTAAGTGCCCAAGGTTCCTCAGGCATAACATATGACAAGCTCTAAGATTCCTTCTGGCTCTGACTTTCTGTGCTCTTTATTCTCAACAACATTCCAGAGTATTGGACACATATTTAAGTTCTCATTCTGGCTCTGACACTTGTGGGATTATTTAAAAAAAAGACTGATCTTTGAACCTCAATTTTCTCATCAGTAGAATGGAGATAATCTTTGTACTCCCTTCTTCACAGGGTTGCTTTGGTTGGGATGAATACTTTATAAATCTATATAATTATGAGGTTTGAAGGACCTTTCCAAACATGTACTGCATAAAGGAAGGTCCACCTGTAGAGAAATATTGATTACAAGAACAAAGTAATTGGGGATGCTTGAGATATTTTCAAATTTCAATCTGAGCCTTATTTCTCTTTAGATTCATTTACGTTAATTTATTACCCCTGTTAAGCAATAGAACAATTAGAAGGGACTGGAGTCATTATGAACGATTAAGGACCACCATTGATCCTCTGTAAACTACAAATGGGCAGTTTACAGGCATTTGAGAAGGCCTCTATTTGGCAATAAATCACCCTACACTGAAGTAAACCTGGTGATTTAAGGGCTCAATGGGCAAATGTTATTGATAGTAATAAACAGGAAATAGGTGAGTGGCCAAGCACTGAAGGGATTGAGAGACCAAAGGGTACTTACTGAAAAAATAAGAATTTTCTGGCAGATCCAGTCCAAGGGTATAACCACTGCAGCTATCAGAGGCAATATGTCTAAAATTAGACTGGCCTCCAAGATGATTAAAATGGCCTTTTTAGTTCAGGCAAGATTTGGTTAAAGACAGGAGAACATTGTACACAGAGACTGATACACTGTGGTACAATGAATGTAATGGACTTCTCCATTGGTGGCAGTGCAGTGATCCTGAACAACATGGAGGGATCTATGAGAAAGAACACTATCCACATTCAGAGGAAAAACTGTGGGAGCAGAAACACAGAAGAAAAAGAACTGCTTGATTAAATGAGCTGATGGGGATATGATTGGGGATGTAGATTCTAAATGAACATCCTACTGCAAATACCAACAACATGGAAATAGGTTTTGATCAAGGACATGTAATACCCAGTGGAATTGTATGTGGGCTATGGGAAGGGGTGGAAGCAGGGGAGGGAGGAAAAGAATATGATTCTTGTAACCAAGAAATAATGTTCTAAATTGACTAAATAAAATTTAAAAAATAATAAAAGATTTGGTTAAAGATTTTACTTATCTGTATCAATATAATGCAACAATATTTTGAGGTATTGTTACAGGCCATAGAATATTTGCATTGAATGAGTATCATATTATTTAATTTCCAATTAATTTTTGATTTGGCTCTCCATGTACCCTTACCAATCAATATTTTTATTGCCTTGTGATCTGAAAAGGCTGCATTTATTATTTCTGCTTTTCTGCATTTGAGTGCCATGTTTTTGTGACCTAGTATATGATCTATTTTTGTGAATGTGCCATGTGGTGCTGAAAAGAAGGTGTATTCCTTTTTGTCCCTATTTATTTTTCTCCATATGTCTATTAACTCTAATTTTTCTAAGATTTCATTCACCTCTTTTACCTCTTTCTTGTTTATTTTTTGGTTTGATTTATCTAAATTTGATAGTGGTTGGTTCAAGTCTCCCACTAATATGGTTTTACTGTCTATTTCCTCCTTCAATTCTCCTAGTTTCTCTATTAAAAATTTGGATGCTATACCATTTGGTGCATACATGTTGATTAGTGATATTTCCTCATTGTCTATACTCCCTTTTAACAGAATATATTTACCTTCCCTATCCCTTTTGATCAGGTCTATTTTTGCTTTGGCTTTGTCAGATATCATGATTGCAACTCCTGCCTTCTTTCTATCAGTTGAGGCCCAAAAGGTCTTACTCCAACCTTTAATTCTAACCTTGTGAGTGTCAACCCGCCTCATATGTGTTTCTTGAAGACAACAAATGGTAGGGTTTGGGGTTCTAATCCAATCTGCTATTTGTCTACGTTTTATGGATGAGTTCATCCCATTCATGTTCAAAGTTATGATTGTCATTTGTGGATTTGCTGGCATTTTGATATCTTCCCCTAGTTCTGACCTTTCTTCTTTAGCTATCTCCTTTTGAACCAGTGATTTACTTTAGGTCAGTCCCCCTAGGCCCCTCCCTTGAGATGCTTCCCTTTATAGCCCCTCCCTTTTTATGCTCCCTTCCCCTCCTCCCTCTCCTCCCCTCCCTTTTTATACTCCTTCCCCCCTCCCCCTCCTTAATTTTCCTTTCTTTCTTGCCCTATTGGATAAGATAGAATTCAGGATCCCACTGGATCTAGATGTTCTTCCCTCTCAGATTTGATTTCACTGAGAGTAAGGTTTAAGTAATTCCACTTCATGCTCTCTTCCTCTCCTTCTCATATAAGAGTTCTTCCCGTCCCCTTCCCATGTGTATCTTTATATGGGAAAGATTATTCTATTAAGTCCCCCCCCCCATTTCTTGAAGTAAATCTTAGTGTTATCGATGGTTCCCCCCCTCCCTTTTCCGTTCTTTGCTCCCACTTTCCCCAAATCTTCTTAATGCCCCAATCTTTCCCTATGCATGTTTCTTCTAACTACTCTTATGATGCATACAATTTTTGAGAGTTACACAAAAAACATTTTCCCATATATTAATATATATAATTTGATGTAAATGTAGTCCTTATAGAAGAGAGTTTGACTTAAAGAAAAAGATAAGATTTATCTCCTTTTCCCTTTCTTTCATATTTACCTTTTCATGTTTCTCTTGCTTTCTGTGCTTGGATATCAAATTTTCCACTAAGTTCTGGTCTTTTCTTAGCAAATGCTTGGAAATCTTCTATTTTGCTGAATGCCCATACTTTCCCCTGGAAGTATATAGTCAGTTTTTCTGGGTAGTTGATTCTTGGTTGGAGACCCAGCTCTCTTGCCTTTCTAAATATTGTGTTCCATGCTTTGCGGTCTCTTAGTGTGTTAGCCGCTAAGTCATGTGTGATCCTTATGGGAGCCCCCCTATATCTGAAGCTCCTCTTCTTGGATTCTTGTAGGATTTTCTCCTTTTCTTGGAAGCTCTTGAATTTGGCAATTACATTCCTAGAGGTTGTCTTTTGGGGATTTAGTATAGAGGGTGTTCTATGAACCTTTTCTATTTCTATTTTGCCCCCTTGCTCCAGAACATGTGGGCAATTTTCTTTTATAATCTCCTGTAGAATAACATCGAGTTTATTTTTTATCTCTGGTTTTTCTGGGAGACCGATAATTCAGAGGTTGTCTCTTCTTCCTCTGTTTTCCAAGTCTGTGACCTTCTCAGTGAGATATTTTATGTTTTCTTCTAATTCATTAATTTTTTGGCTTTGCTTTATTGATTCTTGCTGTTTTATGATCTCACTTTCTTTGAGTTGCTTAATTCTGGTTGTTAGGGACTGGTTTTGCTTTTCAGCTTTGTCTGCCCTTCTATTGGATGCTTCCAGCTCTTTTTCCAATTGAGCAGTCTTATCTGTCAGACTGCTGATCTCTTTCTCCCATTTTTCTTTCCAGGTTTCCATCTTTTGGGTAAGTTCCAGTTTGAGATCTTCCAGAGCTTGTTGATAGTTTCCATTTTGGGAGGCATGTTCTGATTTTTTTGGGATTTCATCCTCATTCTCCTCTTTTCCTTGGGTACTTCCACCATAAAAGTTTTCAATAGTCACCTTTTTTCCCTTTCTTCCTGGAGGCTTGATTTTGGGCCACGTGAGCCATCCCTTTGGTGGTTTTATTCCCCTTTCCTTTTTGGTCTGGGGTCTGGGTGATATGGGTGGGTTTTCTGTGAATTTAGGTTGCCTCAGACTAGTTCTTCCCAGCCTCCGAGGTTTCTTAGAGAGCTGGGCCCCTGATCACAGCCAAACTGCCCAGGTGTTCAGCTCCTCCCAGATGCTCAGCACAACCACCCCGAGTACAGCTCCCTGGGCTCCCTTTGATCGGCGCAGGATTCTCCCGTGTTTTTTCCTCGCAGTCCCCAGATCCCAAGGACCCTGGAGTGCCCCCCCAGACAGAGATGTTCCCCACTCACTCGCTGTCCCAGTGAGCGCTCCGGTAGCTCACTCTGGTTTGCTGGGGGAGTTGGGAGGGGAGGGTGGCTCAGTTCACGTTTCTGTGCAAGCTTTTCCTCCTTCTTATTATAGTGTGGAAATATTCAAACCCCATATACCTTCGCCTCTTTGGGGTACTGGGGAGTCCTTCTGTTCCTCCAAAGGTGATTTTTATGCTCCTTTGATGTAGTCTATTTCGTTCGGTGCCAGGGAGAGGAAGCATGTGGCGTCTAGATTGCAGCCATGATTACCCGGAAGTCTACTACTTGCATTGAATGAATGCTTAGCACACATGTGGGATTTTGGAACTGGACATGAACTTAGAATATAGTATGTAGAATATCAGAGGTAGAAGGAACCTGAGAATATAGAATGTAGAATGCAAGATTTGGTAGTTTACAGGGTTAGTCAAAATAAAGTTTTTGAATGATCAGAGTCAGATAGCCTTTTTGTTCAGCTCTTCACTTTTTAGTAAGGGTATTGTGAAGAAATCATTTAATAAACCATAAAGAATGTTATTTTAAAAGCTAAAACTGTGAGCTATTTTCTATTATGTCTATCACCAAAAAAAAAAAGGGATGGATTCTTAAAGTGACATTGATTTCACATACATAATAAAAAGAGATAAAAGATATCTCATAAACTACAACATGGAAATTTTTACCTTAGAACCAAGAATGTAGAAACACAAAACAATTTATTGCTTTTCTATTCAGAGTTTCAAAAACTTATATGATATTTAATTTCTTTCTTTGTGAAATGAGAGGATTGAGCTAGATAATTTCTAGGTATTCAATTCAATTGACAAGTTATATGTATAAAATCCAAAGTAATATATACAAACTATTGGCTAGGCATGTGGGTAAATGAAAAGATAATTTTGTACAAAAACAAAGCTCCCCAAGGATGACACAAAGAAAAGTAACTAATGTTAGAGGGATTTTATGAAAAAAATTGTTATTTGTACTTTGTTTTTCTGAGAGGACCAATGACATTGACAAGGTGATGTCTTGACTTGTGCATGATTGGACAAACTGGCAATGACCCAGGATGCAGTGGATGAACTTGGCATCTTTAATGTCTGACTAAGCTCAGGACATCTTGCCTTCTGTTCTTTAGGTGCCTTCAGGAATTTTGAAACAAATTGTTCTCACCCACCCATTCTGCCAGGGGGAGTCTGTACATGCTTGAGTGATGTAAAAAATAGACTCGAATACAGGACTACAATCCCCATGAGCCTTTGCTCCACTTCCCCAGAATGCCTTGTAATCTCACCTGGGCCGAGATCGAGAAGATATTTAAGCAAAGGCTTTTGAAGGGCTCGGGGCTTTTTGGACTTCCGTTTGGAGCAGAGGCGTCTCTTCCATGATGTGAGGTTATTTTGTCTAGGCCTCTGGCCTAGGCACATGTTTCTTACTTGTATATTCTTAATCTTTTAACTTTAATAAACCTCTAAAAAATATAATACTCCTTGCAGAGAGAAACTAATTTCTGCCTCTACCTGCCTCAGTCTCCCCATCTCCCCTAAATTTTAATCTTTACAGTTTGGCTAACCACTACGGGAAAAAGAACTTCCAGTCTTCTGATTTCTTTTCTGATCTTAAATTCAGTTTTAATAGCTAGTACCTAGAAAGCGGCCCCGCCGCTTCCTGCCTGCAGCCTGCAGCCCTGATCATCCTCACCTGGTACCTGGTCCCGGCCTTGCCCACCCCCGCAGCCGCTCCTGCTCCTGGCCTCTCACCGGCCCGCTGCCTGCCTATTTCTGTGCCCCAGACCCAGGAGCCCGACCCAGCCGGCTCATCACCCAGATCCTTGGAGCAGATCGCTCAGGACTCATTGCGACCAGCTGGTAACAGTATTGGCCACATGGGCGGAGGGGAGAGACCAGAGGGAAAGGAGACCGGGTAATTTTCCCTTAGGCTAAGCCTCCACGTGGCTGGGGGTATTGGCCATAGGGGTATCAGAGAGGGGAAAGACAGAAAAGACTAAAGAGAAGAAACAGATCTTTTCAAACAGAAACTTAATAGCAATGGGCTGTTTAAAAGGATTTTTGACTCTTCTGGCAGTTTCATTGATTTTACCTGCCTGTCTGGGAGCAGACTCAGCCCAAAGATTCAACTTTAACTTTGGGGAGGAAAATGGGTGGCCCAGCGAACTGGAAGCCAGGCCCAGAGACGGGAGGTCTCTAGTTAAAATCTGGCCTCCGATGCTTCTCAGCTATGGGGCCCTGGACGGATCCCTTGAACCCCATAGCCTAGCCTTTACTACTCTACCTTCAGACAATAGACATTTAAATGGATAATTGAAAACAAACAAACAAGAAAAAACAACCCAAGGAACTTTGAAGAGACTAAAGGCTATATTCTAAGGCATTTCAGACTCCAATGGTTTATTAAAAAATCTCTGTATTCTATTGCATTTTTTGTTTAAGGTTTAACTTTGTGATTTTAAGTTCATATATTACTGGATTGAATATTATTCTGTGAACTGAAAGTTGATCGAATTTATTTTGAATGTACTGAGTTGAAATTCTGTTGTTTTCCCCCTATAACTGTGTTGAACAAATAGTGTTGTGAATAAGCCCATATGTGAAAAAACAGCTTTTTTTAATTTTGCTGAGGATAGATGGACTTCAGAACTGGTTATAATTGTATTAACAACCTTTGGAAAATGTAATGTGCTAAATACCTCAAATGATTTGATTTTAAGGGTTTTTAAATATGATTTTGGAATTTTTTTTAACAGTCTGGTTATTTTTGCCTGCCCCTACCACGAGGTAAGGCCCATTCTAGTAGCTGAAGTGAAATGTATTTTATAACCCCCAACCTTCCCACATGTGAATGGAAGCTGGGCAGTTAATTTCAGGGCATTTGTACCCTTGGGAAAAGCCTCCAAGAACAAGGAGCACCCCTTTATTTATGCTCTTCAGCTCACTATTTTACTTCTACCAGGATGATATATAGATTTCTTGATTATGTTCTAAACCCAAGATGAGTTTTACTTTGTTTTAAAATATGTTTAAATACCAAGGTTGAAGGATTGCTCCGTTTGTAAAAATTGTGACAAATGTCCATCAATTCATAGGTTTTAAAAATGTCATACAGCAACTTATGTGAAATATGAAAGTGTGTTTGTTTGCTATTGTAATTAATTGGGCTATTGAGAATTTTGGGGATTTTGATATCTATATATTTGTACTACTGTATTTTTAAAGATGAAAAAATTGTTAACCTTGTTCAATTCATTTGCCTTCTACTCACAGTGATCATGGCCAGATACAAAGAGGAAATGGATCTCATTTTTTGGTGAGAAAGCCTTGTATTTTATATTTTCTTAACTGACACAGAGTGTCAATGATTATAAGCTATATTTTTGAATTTTTTAAAGCTCTTTTTTTATTATATTTTTCTTGCATGTGCAATATACTTTTTCAGTTTTTTTTATTATTTTTTCTCTCCTTTTTATATTTGAAGCACATGTCACCAATATTAAGATTTTCTTTAACTTTTTGACTTTTCAGTGCTACAAGTTTGAAATGCATTTGCTAATGCATGCCCTAGAAAGCTTGTGACTATAAAAATTATGCCACTAATTATTTAAATAAATTATGGGACTTTGCTTAATGATTCTGTCTGATTCTAGGACAAGATATACACAAAAGAGCCACTGCATAGTGCCAATAGAGCATAAGGTCAAAGAGACCAACCAATCCTGGAGAAATTGACGTCACTTTGAGCCTAGACAAAGAGGACTTGAACGTGTTTGGGGTTTGAGGTTGCGGCTGTTTAACATGTGTTAAAAGCAGGTCTTCCTTGTTCCACATTCTACCAAGTACCTCAAACTTGGCTCCCGGAACCTTGGCTTATATACTCTGGTCCCCTTTTCTGCCTCTCATAGTGTGGTACCTTTCTGTAGTCCTGGCTACTGACTGGGTAAATGCATCATTACTTAGATCATTTTGATTGGGCCCTGATTCAAGGACCTGTTATAGATTTATTTTTCTTCTACTTGGAATTTTTACACATAAGACTTTGATAGTCTATATTTTCATCCAGAAATTTTTCTTTTCTTTTGGATTTTCTGGTGTCTTTTTAATATCTCTTGCCAATTGATTCATATACCTCATACCTCAGCCATGCATCCCTAACTGATTCTGAATCTTTCAATCACCCACAACACGGGGGAATGTAAAAAATATCATTATTTAAATTGCAAAGTTTAAATTCCTTTTGAGAAGAATTTTAGGTAAAGAAGATGCTACACTTCCCTGAATTCAGAAACTGAACTGTTGGAGAAGCCACCATGAAGAAGCCTCCAGACCACAAGTTGCACAAAATTGAACTTTGGGTGTGGTTGATTGAACATTTATTTGTATGTATACTTTTATGCCAAAGGGGACTGCCCCCTAACGGCTTTTTGTCAATGTGTTCAGAAATTATTGGTTTTATTCTTTTTTCTCTTATCCTCACACTATTGTAATCTTTTAAGTTTATTATGTTTTTATGATCCTTTTGGGGAAAAATTAATTTTTCCACAAATGATCACACGGGGGGATGTAAAAAATAGACTCGAATACAGGACTACAATCCCCATGAGCCTTTGCTCCACTTCCCCAGAATGCCTTGTAATCTCACCTGGGCCGAGATCGAGAAGATATTTAAGCAAAGGCTTTTGAAGGGCTCGGGGCTTTTTGGACTTCCGTTTGGAGCAGAGGCGTCTCTTCCATGATGTGAGGTTATTTTGTCTAGGCCTCTGGCCTAGGCACATGTTTCTTACTTGTATATTCTTAATCTTTTAACTTTAATAAACCTCTAAAAAATATAATACTCCTTGCAGAGAGAAACTAATTTCTGCCTCTACCTGCCTCAGTCTCCCCATCTCCCCTAAATTTTAATCTTTACAGAGTAGACCTTCCCCTAACTCACCACTGGATTTGAGACCTGTTGGTTACCCTCAACCTGGTTTAGCCTGCCTGCTAAGATGGTTTTTTCAGGGTATGGCTGCTGCACATGCCACAGCTTCTTGCTTGGAGCCACAGGTGAAAACTGAGTGAGAGAAGTACAGCAAAGGTGGATGAGAAGTGCTCACACCAGAGATTCTGGTCCTCCCTGAACACCTCATGCCTATAGATAAATAAATTAATGAAGACTAGCATTGATATAGAACTTAAAGGTTTACAAAGAACTTTACATGTTAGTTGATTCTTAAAATGATCCTGTGAAGGAGGTGCTCTCATTATCACCATTTTACAGATGAGAAAACTGGGAGAGATAAAGAGCTTTGGTGAGTGTGATACAGAAAGTGTCTGAAGCAGGATTCAAACTTGGGTCTTCCTGATTTCAAGTACTACATTTACTCTGTTCACTGGATCATCTAGCTGGGTGACTCTGTTGGAGAGGAGATTACTATTTCTCTCTGGAATCCTTTCTTCTACCTTCTTCAACAAGGGATTCCCCATGTAGGTGGCACATACTAGAATAGGAATTCCCTCTGATATAAGGGAATACTCAACTAGATGGCCAGTGGGTAGGGTTCAGCCCTTGAAATCAAGAAGACTGGAGTTGGCTTTTTAAGTCTGGGATTCTAAGATATTCAAAGTACCATCAAAGAAGCTATGGAAAGGACTTGATTTCAGGATTACTTACTAGGAGTGTGATGGTTGACAAATGACTTCTGAACCTCTACAAAATTGTCCTGATATCTGCAATAACTGCCTCTTTAGTATATAACAAGGAATAATTAGTATATAACAAGGAATTTGATAAATGTAAGTTTTCATTCCTATTAAATTAATCTTTTTTTTTCTCTTTTTGGTTTGCATAAGGGTATATTTTGGCTGCAGGACTTGGATTTTTTTAAATAGTGCAGTTCTCTCAAGACAAATCCTCTTGATGTGGTAACATTCTCACCCCTATTTAAAACAAGTTCCAACACTGCCACTTTCCATGCTCCTTGACAATTTCCTCCCCTATTGTCAGCATCTACAGGAGAGAATTTATTTCCATCACTAGGGAGATACATCAGCTCTCAGCCTTTGGCCCTCTCTTTAATCTATTTTAGAGCTATTATTTTCCATTTAAATTTGGTTTCTGTGAGGACAAAATTTGAGGATGAATCACTGAACTGTCCTAAAGCCTTTTTTGCCAAGTCCAAGATGTCCTGGAAGCTGACAACCCAAAAGGAAAGAATTTGGTCTGTGGTTCATATTTGCTGCTATTCTTCTGACCACAGACCCTGGGCCCTGAGGCCACAGTGTGGGAAGGCACATAGGCTAGTAATGTGCAACTCTTCCATTGTTCCCTCTTGGACCTTCTTAGTGGATTCCTTGGGAGCTGTCAGGAAGTTTTCACACACCTCATTGAAAACCATGAAAACAAGGCATTCTTTTAGGATCCTCACCAAGTGAGAGTGATCTGGTGATGGATAGAAATGGATATGGGGAAAGGAAGAGAGAGAAGGCTAAAATTATGGGAAGGAGTTCATGAACTGTTGCCCAATGAGGACCTGATCTTTTTGGAACTTCTCAAATGTCTGAAAAGTTTGATTTTCCTTTATCTGGCTCTTTGTCAGAGCTGGGAAGGCAAACAAGGTTCAGTTGCAACCAGAAGGATATACATGATGCTGATCTATCACAGAGTGGATCTGTAGAATGTTGGAAGTGGAAATTGCAATGAGAAGTGCAAAGTTTGGGTCCAGGCTCAGAATATATCTAGCCCAATCCTTCCTCTATCTTCTGCAACATCCTACAACAACAACAACAAAATGATCTTTCCGGCTCTACTTGAGGGCCTTCTGTGATAGAGAACTCAGGACCTACCAAAGTGATCCATTCCAATATATGACAGCTCTAATTGTTAGGAAGATTTCCTTGTATTAACCTAAAATTTCCCTCCCTGAGACTACCACCCATCATTCTTAGTTCTTCCTTCTGGAATCAAACAGAATGAATCTTTCAAATACTTGAAGATGCCCATTTTTCCTCCTACCCCCTCCCCAATACCCAACCCCATAGCCCATCTTTGTTCTTTTCTTTTCCAGGTCTATCATGTTAAGTTCTAGCAAATGATCCCTTCACTATCCTGGACATTTTGTTTGCACCCGCTCCAACTTGTCAATGTTCCTTCTAAAACATAGTACCTGTAACTAAATTAAGTAATCTGTCTATGCCCTAATGACTGAAGAATACATCAAGACTATGACCTCACTGGACTCTGTTTTTGCAAAAAAAAAAAAAAATGAAATTGTCAGTTAAGGACTCCTTCGTCAATTTAACAAACTCCTTGACCAATACTATGGGGTTTTTAGGACACAACATTTTGCCTGTGGTCCTCTACCATAGTCCAGAATGATCTTCATCCTGAAGCCTCACTACTGACTTTGAATTTATACATTTTGAAGTACACTCTGACCTACATGTCCATACCCTTTGCTCCAGATATTCTGCTGTTTGGCATGTACCCAAAGAATATCAAGGGCAGAAAGAAAGGTACCCTTTTTACTAATATATTCTTAACAACTTTTTGAGTTGAAGCCAAAAAATTATAGGAAAACAAGTCCTAGCTATCAAAATTGAAACAGACTGATGTGAAATTAATGCTCACAAAGAAGAAAGATGAGAATATCTGCATTTTTAAACCTTCACCTTCTGCCTTTCTTGGCAGAGCTGGTAAACTATGAATTAGGAAAATTTCATTCAATGATGGACTTGGTTAAAGAGGGAAAAACCCAGAAGAATGAAATAAACACTGAGCACAACCATGTAAAAGAAAAGGTAAAATGAGAATGGATAAATAATCTCAATGGGAATATAGAGGGGGTGACTTAAAGACTATTATCGTATTTTGTATTGAAATTAATTAGTTAAAATGTGTCATTAAGCAGGCTTAGTGAGCAGTATTGATGTTTAGTGTTAAGTTTTAATAAGACATTTAATAGGAAATAAGACATAATAAATGCAGGGATGAGATTAGATGGTCTCTAGGGTCCTTTCCGGTTATATACTATGACTGTTACTTAAGGCATTATGAAGGCCCAACGAGGGGCCACTGACAATAAATATGGTAGGAGAAGAGGAAGGGGAAGATCTCTGTGGCCATTGTGGGGAGGGGGAATGTGTGGTAGGAAATTAAAAAAAAACTCACGAAGAGGGTTTTGCGCTGGACTTTGAAGAATGGGTAGGAGACCAACAGACTGAATTGGGTATGGGTTTCTCTATTAAGAAGCAGAGAGAAAAGACTGAAATTCTAATGGAATATTGGGGAAACAGAAAAGACTTCTTAGCCTTCAGAGAAGCAAATGGACTTGTTAAAACCTGACCCAGGTTAGGATCAATATCGCTTGGGACTGGCTTCCTTTTTAGGTTGTGCTAAGAGATTGGACAGTGAACCAAAAGGAAACAAGATCAAGCACGGATAAGGCAGCTGATATCAGGGTCTGGATCAGGGGCCCCAAAGCAGCCTGAGAAGCGTGTATTGATGGGGCTGACAGTTCCTGCCACATTGAGCCTCACCACAGATGTGATTTAAGGGGTTTGGGCTGTTCACGTTTGCCCCATTCCTTCTCTTTAAAAAAAAAAAAAACCCTTACCCAGGCTTTGCTCTGCATGAGGGAGATTGTCCCCCAACAGGCTTCATGCTCCTAGAAAGCAAAAATTGTTTTTTAAGATTTTAATTCTTATTTGAAAACTGCATACAGGTAATCAAGAGCAATGTTGAACTCATTAAAGGTACTGTAGATACTTTGAAGATAGAGCAGCAAGCAAAAGAAAATCATTTCTTCTCATCTGTTTAGGAAATTTCATCCATTGATCTGTTGCACATTCGTGGAGGCTACTGGGGGCAGGTAACCTGTGTATCATGGAGTCTAGAACACAGGTTAACCTGTGGTACATAAGAAGTATTTTGGCAAGAAGCCACCAGAGGGCAGATAAGAGCACAATCTTTGCATTTCCAGGTTCAGAACTCCCACCTCTAGATTATCTGATTGCCATTAAGGAGTGGAGATATACAAGAGGGTGAATTACTTTGTCATTAAGTTTGAGAGGTGCCTATATCTGTTTGTCCCCATGCACTCCTTCCCCCTCTGTAACCCACTTCCTATAGAGCCTGCCTGGAGGGGAGGGAGAATAGGAGCAATGTGCATTTGTGTGGGGGAGAGGGAGAGTTTGGGGCACCAGTAAGATGGAATCATCTTGTGTGAAACGTGAAGTCTGAAGCCCAAGTGGGATTTTATACAAGATCAACTATATGTTGAAGAGATAAAAGGGAAAGAAAGAAAGAAAGAAAGAAAGAAAGAAAGAAAGAAAGAAAGAAAGAAAGAAAGAAAGAAAGAAAGAAAGAAAGAAAGAAAGAAAGAAAGAAAGAAAGAAAGAAAGAAAGAAAGAAAGAAAGAAAGAAAAAGAAAGAAAGAAAAAGAAAGAATGAAAGAAAGAAAGAAAGAAAGAAAGAAAGAAAGAAAGAAAGAAAGAAAGGAAGGAAGGAAGGAAGGAAGGAAGGAAGGAAGGAAGGAAGGAAGGAAGGAAGGAAGGAAGGAAGGAAGGAAGGAAGGAAGGAAAAAGAAAGAAAAAGATAAAAAGAAACCTCTCAGGGTTGTGAGGATCAAATAATATAATATTTCTAAAGCTCTTTGCTAAACCTTAAATTAACACAGTAGTGCCAACCATTTTTATCAGTATTCATTTAATTAAAATTTAAAAACCCTTACCTTCTGTCTTAAAATTGATACTGTGCATTGGTTCCAAGGCAGAAGAGTGATAAGGGATAGGTAATGTACATTAAATGATGCAGCTAGGAAGTGTCTGAGGTCATATTTGAACAGAGGACTTCCCATCTCTAAGTTGAGCTCTCAAACCACTAAGCCACCTAGCTGCCCTTAATTTTAGTTTTATTTTTCTTCATTCCTTTCTTTCCTTTTTTCCTCTCTTCCTCCCCCACCTCTTTCTCTCCCTCTCTCTTCCTAACTTCTAATCAAGAGCTCTATCCACTGCACTATCTAGCTTCCTCTAATACATAGAGACTGAAAGGAATTCTTCCAAAATTGATTGTTTTTGCTACAGAGACCTTTAGAAATTATCCAGTTCAGTCCTCTTAGGTGAGGGAAATGATTTTCCCTCAGAGAGGGGAAATGATTTGCCAAAGGTCACACAGTTCATTAGGGAGGGAATGCAGACTGGAAGCCGGGTCTTCTGACTCTCTGACCAGAATATCCTTTCTGGCATATTTGTTGCTGCTTTCTTTTCCTTAGGTTCTAAGTTAGGCGCTCCAAGTTGCTGCAAGGGGAGCAGCCAAGGGTTCTGATGTTTAAAGACATTGTACAAATATTGTACTTACCTAACTGATAGGGGCACTCATCTATTATATTAGAACCGCATGATAACACTTTGCAAACTTTCCTTAATATTCATCTTCTTGTTTTCACATGCTTGGAAATTTCTTTGACAAAGTCAGGGGTTTGCTTGAAGGTGAAGTGTCGAGGAAAGAGTATGTGGTGTCATAGAGTGAATGAACATTAAGGAACATAGAATGAACATCGGAGGGGGCACCTAGATGGCTGGGGGAGGGGGGTAGAAAGCCAGACCCAGAGATGGGAGGTCCTGGGTTCAAAGTTGACCTTAGACACTTCCTTAGCTGTGTGACCCTGGGCAAGTCCCTTAACCCCAATTGCATACCTGTTGCCATTCTATTGCCTTGAAACTAATGCACAGTATTGATTCTAAGATGGGAGGTAAGGGTTAAAAATATAAAAAGAAAGAACATTGGGATCAAGTCCTTACTCAACTACTTGCTAGTTGTCTAACCTTGGGCAAGTCCTTTCTCTCTTTTGGGTAATCTATAAAATGAGGATGACACAAACAGCAACACACACAGATAGACAGGGAAAGGGGAGCAGGAAATCTGTACTGCACATAACTCTTCCACACTGAAGGGGCTCCTGTTTCTCTGTCTGTGTCTCTGTCTCTCCAGTGAACTCCTTCAGTTCTCCAGCCCTAACGTAAGGACCAGTTTAGTGAACACCAGTCTAGAGCATTCAGTTCCCTCTACTTTTATCTGCTGCCTCTAACAGGAAAGAGATTGATGTCCTAATTAAGGCTATTAGCAGCATCTGCTGACCTCATGCTCACACAAATAAGCTTTCCTAACGCCCTGGTTGTGGTAACGACTGCTAAAAGAAAGAGAGGACGGGAAGGTGGTTTAGTGGAAAACATTTAGGACTTTTTCGAGAGACGGGCAAGCATTTGAAAATTATTTCAATGCATGTAAGTAATAACCAAAGAGACACGTGGCTTTGTTTAGCCTCGGGTCAAGGTTGTCTTTCGTGTGGGATTTTGGCGCCTGTACTGTGTGTAAGAACCAAGGCTAGAAATGGAAAAATGTACAACAAAATGTAAAAGAATTACTGCAACTCTTTATCTTTCCTTCTTATCCAACCTCCTGCCATTCTCCTTTCTCTCCCCAAACTCCTGAATAATAATCTTTCTCCACAAGCCTCAGATGATGTCAAGATATTCTAGAAGAGGAATATTATTCATAGTATTTATTTAGGAAAGTGTCTCTAGTATCTTGAACATTTACCCCTTAGAATCTTAGAGGACAACTAGCAGCAATGCAATGATCCAGGACAATTCTGAGCAACTTACGAGAAAGACCACTATCCACATCCAAAGAAAGAACTGTGGGAGTAAAAATGCAGAAGAAAAACAACTGCTTGATCACATGGGTCGATGGGGATATGATTGGGGATGTAGACTCTAAATGATCATCCCAGTGCAAATATCAATTGATCTTGATCAATGAAATGTAAAACCCAGTGGAATTGTGCATTGGCTATGAGAGGGGGTGGGAGGACGTAAAAGAAAGAACATAAATCATGTAACCATGGAAAATTTTTCTTAATAAAATAAAATTAATATTGGAAAAAAGAATCTTAGAAAACATTACAATTGAAAGGGGAAAATATGGAGCATAGAACATCAGAGGAGATACGTGACCTTACAATGCAGAACACAGACTATTGGCGCTGAAGGGAGTTTTGGAACATAGAAAATAGAATATTGCCTAGGAAAGTATCTTAGAACTGACTTTTGCCTAGGTTCTAACTTCTACCCCCTCTAGAATATTTTAGTGGTCCCAAATGCTAATGTTCTCTTCTTCCTCAAATTACTTTGTATTGTACTATTCTTGCATTTATACTGTGATTGTCTACTGTTTTGGGCTAATTTATTTTTGTTTCATCCCTTGTGCCTAACCTTGTGCCTTGCACATAGTAGATGCTTGGTAAATAATGGGAACATAGAAGCAGAAGAACTTAGAGGTCATCTGCTCCAACTTCTGTCATTTAATTGGTGAGGAAACTGCTTGGTAAATTAAGGGACTTAAATCTGGGTAACTAACATAGGTAGTAAGCTGTAGTCAGGATTCAAATCCAGGTCCTCTAAAGATAGTAAGTGCTTTGGAATTTAAACCCAGAAGCCATATAGTCTAATATCTTCATTTTTCAGATGAGGAAACAGATTCAAAAGGACAAGTTCCCTGATTTCACACAGGTAATAAGCATCCAAAGTTAAATTTGAACCCAGATTCCATGTCTCTGGAGCCAATCCTCTTTCTACTTTAATGGTTTCCTTTTATGAATTTTCAAGATTAAAATCTAGAAGTTCTTAACCTTGGGAACCGTGAACCATTTTTCATAAAACATTTTGGTAATTACAATTTTATATTAATTGGTTGAGGTAGCTAGATAGTACAGTGGATAGAGTGCCAGGCCTGATTAGCTGTGACTCTGGTAAAAGTCACTTAACCCTGTTTTCCTCAGTTTCCTCATGTGGAATGAGCAGGACAAGGAAAAAAATATTTTAGTATCCTTGCCAAGAAAGTTCTAAAATGGGGTCACCAGAATTGGATGTAGCTGAACAACAACAAAATTAATTGGCTCTCTTTCTAATCCTTTTTATTTTATTTTATGCATTTAAAAATGTTATTCTGATAAGGGGTCCACAGGCTTTACCAGATTGTCAAAAGGGTCCAAGACACACCAAAAAAGTTTAAGAGCCTCTGATCTCATCCAATCACCTTAGTTTATAGATGAAGAAACTATCAGCCAGGAAGGGAAAATGCCTTTGTCAAGGTCACCCAATTAAAGTCAAAAATAAGACTAGAGCCTGAGTCATCTTCTAGAACTTGCATGATCTTTGGGGTCTACCTATTGAGGAGTACTTCTACCCCCCTTAGGTTTCTTTGTCCTATATTTTTTTTTACTTCTGGCAAAGGGACTGACATAGTTTGGCTTTGTCCCTCCCCACCCACCTACCCACCCATCAAAGTCATAATTGGCCCATGATCCAAATCAGGATGGACATTTATTCATTGGCTAGTGAGAGTGGAGAAGATCTTATTTGACTTGGTAGAAGGTGCCAGAAGAGTGACAGACACTGGGACCTGGAAGGAGCCTTAGATGCCATTTACTTCAACATGAATCTGAACATGGATTTTTTTATATTACATCTCTGGCATGGGCTCATGCAGCCTTTACTTTAAGATGGGCTCAAGGTATTCTAGGGCAGTCCATGCAGCTGATAGACAGCTTGAGCCATTAAGTTCTTTCCTCTGTTTGGTTTAAAAATGTACCTTCTTATCATATCTATTCATTGCTTCTTTCTCTTTCCTCAGAGTTAAGACATAACAAGCCTAATTTCCCCCCACAAATTTAGGAGCCCTGAAGGTCTTTTTTGCAAATGCTCAGAAAATCCTGAAAATCCTGATCTCAGTCTTTGAACTGGAAGAATCCATTGAGTGTGTGTATGTGTGTGTGTGTGTGTGTGTGTGTGTGTGAGCGAGAGAGAGAGAGAGAGAGAGAGAGAGAGAGAGAGAGAGAGAGAGAGAGAGAATGAGAGTAAGAGTGAGAGTTCAACTCACATGTAATAATCATAATCAAAATAAAAATAATAATAATAATAATAGCATTTATATAGCACCTACTATGTCTGACTTTTTGTGACCCCACTTGGGGTTTTCTTGGCAAAGATACTGGAGTGGTTTGCCATTTCCTTCTCCAGACCATTTTATAGATGAGTAAACTGAGGCAAAAAGAGTTAAGTGACTTGCCCAGGGACCCACATCTAGGAAGAGTCTGATGCCAGATTTAAACTCATCTTCTTGCCTCCATGCCCAGCACTCTCTCCACTGCACCATCTAGTTAAGGAAATGAAAGCTCAGAAAAGGTAAATGATTTGCCCGTCATCACACAGTGAGTTAGCAACAGAATGATGGCTCAGGAAGCCTCCTGCCATCAAATTCAACTCTCTTTCTATTGTACCACATTGCCTCTCCAAATAAGTTCAACAGAATCTTAAGAGCTATGAAAGTCCCGAGAGGTCCCTGAACAGGGACCAGAGCTTCCTTGAAGGTTATTCAGTCTGTCTCAGCCATTCACATTAAGGTTAGCCACAGGGAAGGCTCAATATTTCAGCAGAGCAGAATCTCCGTGAGTAGTTTCATCATCATGTGAGTTGAGCCGTAAATCAAAGAGCAGAACCCACAACCTGCCCGAAAGTTAACATTAAAATAATTCAGTGTAGCCAAGTCCAGGATGCCTGTGACCTCATGCAGACAGCTAATTGGCATTTTCGTACCACATACTGAAGGGTGCAGGGAAACCGTGAGCCTGAGGTATCTCCATGTGAGCTGTAATAATACACCATGTATGGGGAAATGTGCCAGAAACATCTGCCCACAGCTGATCTCAGTAACCAGTGCATTTTTTTTTTTTGCTGTGTTTTCCCTTAAACACAAGAACTTGTTCTAGAGAAAAGCATGTAAATTTATTCTGTGTCCTCAGAAAGGACAGGATTAGGAAAAGATTTCTGCTCAATATATGGAAGGATGTGAAAATAATCAGAGCCATCAAATAATTAAATGGGCCATTCTGTGAAATAAAGAGCTCTTTATCACTGGAAACATCCATAACTTAATAGAGTTTAACAGGCTCTGAGAGGTCATCTATTCCAACACCCTTATTCTATAGGCAGAACTCAAATACAAGTCCTCTAGTTAAGGATCAGTGGTCCTTTCAGCTCATCATTCTGATTCAAGCAGATAGATCTCCATCACATTAGGCTAGATGGCCTTCGTGTCTCTGCCTATTGGAAAATTATCCACATTTCAAGCTCTAGTTCAATGCTGCCTGATCCATGAAACAGTTCTTGGTTATTATTTTTCCTTTCTGAACTTGAAGTAATAGTTTATTCCTTAGAATTTTTGAACCACTTTATTTGCTATTCTATAACATTTATCATTCTCCAATTTGTCCTATGGCTATATTCTCATCTCCCCTTCAAAACTGTAGTATCCATGAGAGCAGGAACAGTGTTTAATTTAATAATAATATAATACTGCATATGATACTTTAAAGTTTATATTAAAACATATTCTTCAAAATTATTCTATGAATCAAAGTAATTATTATAATTAATATTTATTTTTATTAATGACTTACAACAGTACCTATTACTTCAAGTGACCCAAAAGGCAATGTAGAGAAGCATGGTAAATGCTTGTTGGTTGGTTGTTGTCCTTCATACTCAAAGAGGATTAAAATGACATCACTACATCAGGGTCATTTCTGACCATTGCTGATCAGACCAGTATAAGTCAAAAGACTCTACTCCATTTTGGGCACAAATAGCCCATATGGTAAATGTAGGAAATAGCCACTCATCAATGATGACTTATATGCAATAATTATCATAAAATAAAATCCATGAAATGTGAGTTTGAGGCATGAGATGAATTACTTGAGTATTGCACTAGTACCCACAAAATATAAATAAAACCTAGACTTAAAGCCCCAACATGTAGGATAGTTCCTTTATGAAAGATTTATGGGAGGGTGTGGGCAAGAATTGCACAGAATGAGGAATCATGAATAGGATATGAACTATATCAATGGAGGATGTATATCTTCATTCAAAGGATCACGCATCTATCAAAGTATCATGGATACAAATCGTCAACTCAATGGGCCAGTTGCATGGGATTCTCTCCTCATTGGCGAAGATTTGTTCATCCATCAGTCTCCACTCTTGAGGAGAGAGTTTTATGTCATTGATGCTTTGAGCCAAAGGTTATATTTGTAATATTTTTCTTTAAGGATTCTTGTGAGTAAAGTACTCATCATCACCACCACTATCACCACCATCACCACCATAACAACCACCACCACTCACATTTCTATAGTGCTTTGAGGTCTATAAGCACTATCCTGCAAACATCAAACATCTCTGTGAGCTAAGTAGTGTTGCCAGTTGAGACCTTGGCAGAAGATTCTGTACAGGATTTGTTTACTTGTATAGACCTATCAACCTTCACCTCCCGCCAACAATGACTAATAACAAATTTCCTTATTAAATCTTCCCAAGTTCATAAGTAGTCTAATGGGAACCATTGTCTTAGAGATTATTAACACTGCAGAAAATCTCTAATGAAATCACTATTCTCCCTCTCTCCACCCCCAACTATGAGATCAACTTCTTCCTTCTCAATCCCAAACTTTATACTTCTAGACTTGAACACAAATTATTGGGCTAACTGTTTACTTTAACAGACATTTCAAATGAGATATGTGGAAAGGAAAACTAAAGCAAGTTTTGGACTTTCTGCCACTGAGTTGGAACCAACAGCAGGTGGAATATTAGAGAGAAGAAATTGACAAGATTGACAGTTGGTGGGGGAAGGGACAACTGGGAGTGGCAGTTGGTCTTGAGACTAGGACTTCCTTCCTGACCCTAGACCTGGTAGGAGGCCTTGCTCCCTGTCTCTGGATAGAAGTGGCTCTATTCCTAAATTTCCCCATTGTGTGTTCTCCCTGGATTCCTGTGATCATGTCATCAACAAAAGGACTTAAGGGAAAAAAATCACAAATCCAAAAAAGGTGAATATAGTATTTCTTAGAAATGAATGGCAGTATTGAGTAAATATAGTGAAGAATGTAGAAATTAGTAATGTTGACAATGTCGATGTTTAAGGAATGCAGAAAAATGTAAATGAAAATGTGAATTGTATTGACATAATAAAAATGTTTAATGGAGGAAAAAAAAGGACTTAAGGGAAGCAGTTTGAACTGTAAGGCCAGTCTTTAGCAGTGTCAGCCTGAGGAGATAGGCCTACCAGCTCTGAAGGTCAGAACTTTCTTCCTTTTGCTGTCTACTGCTAACTGTTAGATTTAAAATGGTTGAGGTCTTAAACTGTAGTGATTAAAATAGTGGAAGATATAAATTGTGATAGATATAAGAGAGGGTGAGTAAATTTGACCACAGAAAATATGTTTCACTACAGTGTCTTGGTTTTTAAATCAAATATAAGGTGGTCGCCAGGGAAATATTCCCAATTATTCAAATACCCAAGTCAACTGGGCTTTATAGAGATTTTAATTAATACAAATGTGGAATTAAAGAAAAGAGAGAAAGAGAGGAAAAAAGGAAATAAGTATGAAGGGCCTTAAGCCAACATGGCCTAGACCTGAGTCTTAAGAGAGAGAGATCAGTCAGTCAGTCTTTTAACACTCACCACAAGGTCTGCCTAAGCAAGGATTATAGTGACACCAGGCCAGCATCATCTCAGCTGCTTTCACCAGAGAGAGTTCCAAAGGGCCTCTCTCCAGAGCCTCCAGAGGGACAGAGTCCCCTCAGAGGAGCTCCAGCGAGATCTCCTTAGAGATTGTCCTCCAAGAGCTTCCCTTCTCCAGAGCCTCTCTCAAGAGATTCTTCCCAAGCGATCCTCATCAGAGATCCTCCAAAAGGATTTCTCCAAAAGGATGTCTCCTCAAGAGATTCTGCTTTTTCTTATATAGGGGTTTTTCTCCCATGTCACCTCCCCTAAGTCCCTACATCTACCAATCACTGTAGATGCTTTCCAAAGGACTGCCCATCTAAATTCCTGCTAAGTCGACCAATCTCCTCAGTAATTCTGAAGGAGAGAAAACACAGCTGAGTCAACTAATCTCATCAAGAGAAAACTTGCCCGACCCTTTTAGGTACCTAGCATCCCATTGTAGCAATTCTAAAAACAGGTCTGGCTCAAAGAACTCCTTGCCTTATAAGTATGGTTTTTCAAGTACTTTCATTGTTTAGCAAGGAGTTTTCTGCCCTAAAGCAGTCTTAAGTATGGGTGGAGTAGGGATACTCCCATAGCAAGGAGTTTTCACATTCAAATAGAGTTCTCACTATCTGGTAGGGAATTATTTCAAGTAGGGAATTGGAGGATTCCTCAATGTGGAGTAAAATTTTTAACATTCATAAGTCTGTGAAATTTTAAGGTTTACATAAGACTTTTGAAATTAAGAAAGCTAGCACAGATATAGCATTAGACAGGAATAAGAGAAACCCTCCACCAGACTGAGAGGCCTGGTCTCAGCTCAAAAGCTGAGAGAAACTCAAAAACCTCATCTAGGGAAATCCCTCTTCCCTCTTCCCTGATACCTCCCCAATCCAAACTTGTTATTAAAATTTATATTTATTTGAATACCACAGTCAGATAAGAGGACTAACATTTCAGGGGACATAGAGGGAGCTAAACCTCAGGACAGTTAGTCAACTATAAACAGTCCTTATTGGACCCCTGCTAGGTGACTAAGTGTGTGTGGGGGGGAGGATTGTCCCTCAGGAGGGTCTGTGCTTACCTGCTCTGGGGTATCTGCAACATCAATCTATAGAGAAGATGTCCCCTCAGGCTATCATAAGTGACCCATTCCTCAGGAGCCCCATTTTCCAAAAATAGCCTCTTGGCAGGGGGCATTTCTCTCCTTTTACCTCATCAGCAGCCATATTCCCTTTCTCCCTTCAACTCCTGCATTTCCCTGTACCAATCTTTCCGTCTCCCCTGTTCCTCAATCCCTCCCATTTTCTCAAAAAATATTACAGATAAAAGGAGAAATAAATATCTCAGGGAAAGGCTTCTACTTTCTCCCTGGGATAGCTGTACATAAGATGTTAAATTTCTTTTGATGACTCCAATTCCCTCCCACTTGTCACTGAACAGGTCAAAGGAAGACAGCTTTTCCAGGCTGTGCTTTATAAAAATAGGAGAGAGAAACATAGGCTGGACTAGATTCAAGTAAGATGGCTAAACAAACAATCATAGCGGCTAGTTCCCAGTCAAATCTCTGCCTAGTGCTTCTCTCCCTGTGTTCATGCAAACTATTCATGTAGCTTCTGTCTTGCCTATGTGTAATTTAGAAGAAGAAAGTTTCTTCCAACATTAAAAGAAAAGTTGAGGAAGCTCTGGATAAAATATTTGCATACTTTATAATTCCCATTCCAGACCCACAAAATCTCCATGGCAATTTTTCTAGAGAAGGGGCTACAGTAGAAAAATTGTGTGTGTGTAGATGTTTTTTCTTCCTTTTTCTTTTCTATTTTATTTTATTTATTTATTATTTTATTATTTTATTTATTTATTTAATTACTTTGGATGGATTCCCCCCAACATATATGTATGTATGTATGTATGCATGTGGAAACAGAGACAGACCGACAGGAGAATTCCCAAATGGTCAGTTCGCCAGAGTACGAGTTCTTCTTTGATCATGTTGAGTTTTAGTTGTTGGCATGACATGTAGGTAGAGATCTCTCAAGCAGGTGGGAATGTGTTACTAAAATTCAAGAGATTAGAACTGAATCTGTAAATTTGGGAGTCATTCCTACAAAGATAACAATTGAATCCATGGAAGTTGGTGAGATTGGCAAGGGAAAGAAAATAAGAGAGCCAATTTAAGACAAAGCTAGAGTGCACTCACTCTTCAAAGGTAGAAGATGAATAAAGACTTGATAAAGGAGACCGAGAAAACATGGTTAAATGGGTAGGAAGAAACTTAGGGGAGAGAGGTGTCTCAAAGGAGAAGATACTGTCCAGGAAGATGAAGTCAAAAGTAGTCAAAGTTGCAATGAGGACTGAGAAAACAATTGGATTTAGCAGGTAAGAATTTATTGGCAACTTTACAAAAAGCAAATTTAGTTGAGTTGGAATCTGGTTATTTCAGGTTTCTGAAGGATGCAGAGAAACATGGGAAATCACTTGTGAAACTGAGGCAAAATGAAGTATGCAGAACCAGAAAAACAACATACATAGTGACTACAAAAATGTACATGGAAAGAACAAGAGATCAATCAAGCTGGAAATTATAATGACTCAGCTTAGTCTCAAAGAAGAAAAAATGAGAATACATCTCTCTTCCTTATTACAGAGGTCAGGGACTATGGGTGTGGAGCCATATGTGTGTGTATGCATACATATATATATATATGTATATGTATGCACATATGTATATATGCACACAGGTGTGTATATATAATGTCAGGCTTGGTTTATGTATTGCTTAATATTGTTGAAATATATTTTTCTCTTTTGAAAATGATGTTTTGTTATAAAATGCCTCTCTCATTAATATTATATGAAAGAATCTACTTTATATGAGAGATTCTATTTGAGGATGTCAGTGATAAAAAGAATCAACAAAAATATTTTAAAATAATATATTAGCCTCTATTTCCATAGCATTAAAAAGTTTTTTTAAGTCACCATAGCCAGTGATAGAATTATTCTTCTTCCCATTTTCCAGATGAAAAAACTGAGGCTCAAAGCTGTTAAATCTCTTATCTATGGTGAAATCTCTGCAACTAGAATCTAAAACCAAAGTCTGGCTGCAAGACCAGTACTCTCTCCAATACCTCATGATGTCTCTTATGAGTCTCAAAGGAGTAAAGTAAGTTTCCCAAGGTCACACATCTGGTGAACATCAGAGTGTGAATTCAGACCCAGGTGTCCTGACATTCAGTCCAGGATTGCAGAAGTTTTTAAGACCAGATCTTAGATATAGATTTAAAACTCACAAGCGAACTTGTCCATCTTGCCTAACACAGGCACCTAACCATTTCAGACAGACATGTATCTATCTTATTTTCAAAACATCTCCAGGGAAACAGGCCTGTTCCATTATCAGCAATTAATTCTGGGAGAGCCTCATGCACTTGGGGAGCCACACTGCAGTGGGCTTTCTGAGACCACAACCTTTGAGCATTAGCATTGTGGTGGAGTTAGGTATTTAATAACGGTAGGAGATCCTTCTTCTGACCCCTCTCTCTCTCTCTCTCTCTCTCTCTCTCTCTCTCTCTCTCTCTCTCTCTCTCTCTCTCTCTCTCTCTCTCTCTCCATCTCTCAGAAAACTTTTTGAGGTTTGCAAATTGATTTGCAAATATCACATAATTTTATACTCACAACAACCCTAGGAGGCAGATATTATTATTAACTCCTTTTTAAAGATGAGGAAACTCAGGAAAATCAAAGTTAAATGCCTTGCATTAGGGTCATACAACTAGTAAATGTCATGCTGAATTTGAACTCAGATGCTTCTGACTTTATGACTAACGCTCTTTCCACTATACCACCTAGCTATCTCTAAAAGGATAATTTGAAATAATTAGAGACATTTAGCTTGAAACTGAAAGGAAGTGGGGTTAAGGTCACTTGAAATTTCTAATCACTAGAGGACTACCATGGGAAAGAGGAAATTAGTTGTTGTTTTTTTTTTCTGGTTGCCCTAAGAAAGGAGAAGAGGAGGGATTTCGTGGAGGCAGATTTGGGCACTAAATTTAAAAAAAAAAAGAATTTTCTAAAATTAGAGTTAGTCAACAATGGAATGGGTTGCTTTGTGAGATGAGAGGCTTCCTGTTCCTTGAAGGGTTTAAATAGAGATCTAATGACCACCTGTAAAGGGAGGCAGGTTTGATTCCATAGAAAGGACTAGATTTGGAGTCAGAGGACCTGATCTAAAGTCAAAGGCAGCATTTTGGCTTTTCCTTATAATCTATACTTTGCAAAATATTCTAATCTGGTTTTTAGGCACCATAAAGTGAGCACCAATTATAACAAAATGAAAAGCCTGAGTTTTGAGGAAGTGAGTGACTTGAATTTTTGTCTTATCTGCTTCATCTTTTAAAATATCTCACACCAGTTATCAAGAGACTGTATCCATCATAAAGTGATTGGAATACCATTAGTCTCTTAGAGATCTTTGAAATGTTCTATTTTATAAGGGAGGACCCATGAATTTCATCCTGCTCTTGTACATCCGGGAAAGCTCTGGCTCTATAAGGAAGAAATTGCACTTAACACAAAAGGCCACTATGTGGCATGTCTCATTGCTTGGTTGGATTTTTACATGGAAATTTCTCATTCCTAATTGTGGGTTTACAGAAAGCAGTTTTTTTTTTAATTCATACTATTTAAATTCTAACAGCAAATGGGTACTTTGTACAAAAGACATACTAATAGTGTGTCCCTTGTTGTAGTATCCAAATCAATTCTACATTTTCATGGGATGCTAAAATCTTAGACTGTCAAAACATAGGCAGGAAGGCAATAGGCATTTAACAAATAATTCCTGTATTCTCAACTGTGCAAAGTGATGGGGGAAAGAGAAAGAAAGAAACAAACAAACAAACAAAGAAACAAACAAACAAAGAAACAAAGAAAGAAAGAAAGAAACAAACAAACAAACAAACAAACAAAGAAACAAAAAAGAAACAAAGAAATAAAGAAATGAAGAAACAAAGAAATGAAGAGGGAAGGAAGGAAGGAAGGAAGGAAGGAAGGAAGGAAGGAAGGAAGGAAGGAAGGAAGGAAGGAAGGGAGGAAAGGAGGAAGGGAGGGAGGGAGGGAGGAAGGAAGGAAGGAAGGAAGGAAGGAAGGAAGGAAGGAAGGAAGGAAGGAAGGAAGGAAGGAAGGAAGGGATGGAGGGAGGGAGGAAGGGAGGGAGGGAGGGAGGGAGGGAGGGAGGGAGGAAGGGAAGGAGGGAGGGAGGGAGGAAGGGAGGGAGGGAGGAAGGAAGATAGAGAAAGGAAAGATAATCCCTCCCCTCAGAGAGCTTCCATTCTAATCGTGGAAGGCAACATATAAAAGATGATCACAGAGAAGATAACTGCAGGACTGTGGTGTCAAAGTCCACTAAGTCAGAAACACAGTAAGAGGGGAATTAAGTGCTCATTGGCTATGGGGCGGGGGTGGGGGAAGAACATGAATCATGTAACCATGGAAAAATATTCCAAATTAATTAGTTAAATACATTAAAATTTTTAAAAAATTAAAAAAAATTAAATTACCAAAGAGAAAAAGAGAGGAATTAAGCATGGCAAGATTTGCTAATCCCTAAAATGGAGGCTATAGAAAGAAGGGGTCCAACCCTGGGATGGCTGAGAGTTTCTAGGATAGGATGGCAGCTGAGTTATGGTCGTGAACTCTAGAAAGAGTTAAAAAATACATCATGGAGGGAGAAAGGAACAAGCATTTATTAAGTATCTACTATGTGTCAGGTACTATGCTAAATGGTTTACAAATATTATTTTATTTCCTCCTCACAATAATGAAGGAAACACAACTAACCTGGGACTATTCTCAATACAGAAATATAGAACATAGAATGTTGGAGCAAGAGGTACCTTAGAACTTAAAATGTAGAATATTATGGCTAGAAATACGCCTTAGCACAAAGAACCCAAGATAGCAAATGTCTACTCTATTCGTTTTTAGGAGAAAATGAAGGGCAGAGATGATTTATATAGAGTACCAGGCTTGGAAACAAGAAATCCTGAGTTCAAATCTAAATTAAGACATTTACTAGCATTGTGATCTTGGGCAAGTCAATAAAACATTTGCCTCATGTTCTCATCTCTAAAATATGGGTAATAATAACACCTACCTCTTGGGTTGTTATGAAGATCAAATGAGATAATAATTGTAAAGTGCTTAGCATGTGCCTGTCACATCATAAATGCTATATAAATACTAGGTATTATTATTTGTTTGGTTCCCATCACTATTTAATGCTAATTTCCCCAATGGACACTTAACAAGCTTTATCAAGCATTTCCCTAGGCAATGGAGATATGGGGACAAAATGAAATATTCCCTGTTCTCAAGGAGTTTCCCTTTGATAAGTGAAGATGATATAAATAAAAAATATACATGGAACTTCCTTTAAGATCCAAATACTCTAACAGCACACTTTGTTATTAACATTTTACCATGAGTTAATTAACTAGAGATTAACAAATTGGTGCGAAATTTTGAAGAGAGAGATAGGAAGAGGCAGAAGATTTTATAATGGAATTTGGTCCAGTTCCCAAAGATAACAGGCCCCAGATGGGGGTGGGGGTGTTGTGTAAGTGTGCTATAGGTGATGCAGACCTTCTTCAGTATGTTCCAAGGATCTACAATTTGGAGTTTCTGGTGTCTTATTTCTCATTCTAGAATTAGAAGAGAGCTTCAGGGGTCTTCTAGTCCCATTGTATCAAACTCAAATAAAATGGGATCAGTAAGCCTTCAGGCCCCATAATGACTTAGAAAACCGTAAATTAATATTATTTACATGTGGTTGTATTTTTATCTATTCTATTAAATATTTCTTAATTATTTGGTTTGGTCTCACTCAGGAGTGTTGCCATGGCTATAGGTCACGTCTTAGACTTCTTTGTTCTAGTTCACTCTCTTGTGTCAAGAATGAATCTTATGGGTCATGATGAGGTTATGATTGAGACAAGAGGGCTATCAAGAGGAGCTCAATTTGGGTTTCAAGAGTATTGAGAATCTCTAATTACTTCAATACTCAATGACTCATGAATGCTATATCTTGGAGGGAATCTTATATGGAGTTGATAATACTTTCCAGTTTTAGTCCTGTCCCACTTTCCCATATTTTATTTATGGCTTTGGACAAGAGAGAGACACCATTGTTCAATCAAAAGACTTGGATTAAAATTTAGATTCTGTAACCTACAACCAGTATGACCTTGGACAAGTCATTTAGACTCTCTGTGGCTCAGTTTATTCCTCTATAAAGAGAAAGGGTTGAAGATAGTCTCTAAAGTCTCTTCCAAACCTAAACTTATGCTCCCAAAATCTTTCCAGAGATCAGGTTTAATATTTGTAAAATGAGGAGTTTGACTCAATTGATCTCTACATTGTCTTCCAGTTTTGACTTTCTATATGACCCCCTCCCACTTCTAGAAATCTACATGCTATCTTCCAAGGCATCTTAAAGCTCTAGCATTTTATATTTTATGTTCTTAAGTCCCACACCTTTCAGTCCACATTTTAGGTACTCTAGAGCCTTTGAATTCTGGACCTTCTAAGACCCAGCAGTGACAGTCTCGGATCTTTGCCTAAGATCTCCTTCAGTTCTGGCATTCTATGTTCTGAGTTCCCTTCTAGATCTAAGTTTCTTATCACAGTCCCCTAATCAACAAAGCTTTCTTAGGTATCTCTTATGTGCCAGGCACCGGAGATAGGAAGAAAGATGAAAAGTCCTTTTCTTTGAGAAGCTCAGAGTCTAAAAGAGAAGACAATATGCAAATAGTATGGACAAATAAGATATACATTGGGTAAATGAAAGCCAGCCTCCAAGGAAAGGCACAAGCAGTGGGGAAGGGGAGAGGGTACTTAAGGGAGAGGGTCTGTTGACTAGCTTGTAAAGGTCTCTTGAAGAAGGTGGGATTTGAACCGAGACTTGAAGGAAGTGGGGGATGTCAGGAATCTAAGATGTCAAGGGAAAGACTTTTAGACAAGGAGGACAGAACATCCTGGGTTCGGATGTCCTCTTTTTACAACAATGTCCTAGAGCTCTACTAGTGATTATGGAAGAGATAGGATGTTGAAGAAATGACTTATGGTATTGGAAGCATTTCCAACTTGGCCCTTTTGAAATCTCTGTGTCAGGAAACTCCAAAGAGTGGAAGGAGGATGAGTCACAGTGGAGGGAATCCTCTCTCTGCCCAGGAGCTAAGAGCCGGCAGATTGTTGTCAGCATGGGGACTTGCTGAATTGGCAGCTGAAAGGTGGGTCAGGCCTCCTCAGATTTCAAGTGCCGACTTCAAAGGAAGCCCTTGGTGCTCTGGGGAGAACCCACAGAAGAATGTAGACCAGCAGGCTGAAGGAGAAACAGAAGCCAGAGGAATTCCAGGCAGCAGGAGTAGTTTTGGCCTCTGTAGTTTAACTAAACCAAGACCTGAGTTAAAATTAATATATTGATATTTGATAACCAAAGGGATCTTGGTGTAGTAGGAAACAGATTGAAATGGGAATCAAGAGACCTGAGTTTCAGGCTTGGCTCCTAGAAGGTGGAATTGGAAAGGACTCTAGACTAAACTCCTCCTTTTTCAGAGGAAGAAATTGAGATCCAAAAAGGAGGAAAGGAGGGAAGAAAGCAGTCATTTATCTAGTTACACAACAACAAAAAATAGAGTTATTATTAAAACCTACATTTCCTTTGTCTCCAAATATGGTGTTTAATTACACCAAGCAACTTTCTCTCAATATGTTCTTATTATTGTGGAAAAGTGGAGAGGAGAGGGGCCAAATAGATTTTGGAGTACATTATCTTGCTAGGTTCCATATATTGAGTAATGGTGACAAGTTTTTCTAGGTAGTGTGAACTACCTAGACCCCACACAACACCAACACATTCTGTGACTTTTCAGCAAGTTACTTCTCTCTGTTAGTTTCTCCATCTGTAAAATAGGCATAATAGTATTCAGAATATTGACGTCATTTGGACCATTGGGAGCACAGCAGAGGTATTAGATGGTCATATGCTTTAAAAAGTATAAAGAGACTGAAAGGCAAAGAATTATTGAATGCAGGAGAATCTAAGCTCCTTGGGACCAGGGACAATTTATTTAATTTATTTTGGTATCCCCAAGGCTTAGCATAGTACTCTCCATATACTGGTGCTTAATAAATGCTTACCATGTTAAATTTAATTGCTTCCACCCCTTCTGCTTCATTACATCATTGCTACTTCAGTATCCATTACCTCTGCATTATGGCTTCTGAACAGGTCTTCTTGTCTCCATTCTCTGTTCTTTCTGATTGATTTTTTCTTATGGCTCTTTTCCTTATTCATAGATCTCATCTTGCCATTTCTTGGTTCAAAATTCACCAGTGCTTTCCTATAGCATCCCAAGTAAAGTTCATGCACTTCTGCCTGGTCTTCCAGACTTCCCACAATCTGAGGTTACTTTATTTTTGAGGCTTATCTCATCTTAATCTTATTTATATACTCTTCACTTTGGCCAATTTGGACACTCTCTGATCTCATGATTTTGAGGCTTTGTTCTCTCTATTGCAATTATATGTTCCTGTATAATGCTATTTCTTTTCCTCTTTACTTGCTGAATTCTTTTCTGTTTCCTAAAGCCTAATCTGTGATCCCCTTCAGAGAAACGTTTTTGATCTTCCCCAACAGGGAACAGCCTTGCCATGTGGAATTCATATCATTTTACTTCCATCTATCAATTGCTCAGTGATGTGTTATTGTGTATATAGTAATCTGTGTTTTGTGTCTTAACACCCTACTGGACTATAAGCTCCACAAAGGCAGGCAATATGTCTTCTCTAAACTCCATATCTCTCCTAATTCCTAGCACAGTGATCTACAGAGAGTGATATAATATAGGTTTTAATTTAGGAAGGGGCTTTGGAAATAAATTAGTCCAATGTACTTATTTTACAGAAGAAAACACTGGGGCTCAGAGAAATTGACAGAAAAGGAGTAAGGAGAAGAGCCAAGGTTTGAATGTAAATCCAAAGCCAAGGCTTTCTCATTATATCCCATCAGTGGTATATTTACTAATTGAATTGAGTTTGGGGTTTGTTATCATTGGATAGTATTTTTGAGGCAGACGGATGGCTCAGAGGATGAAGCACTGGACCTGGAATCAGGAATACTTGAGTTGCTAGCTATATGACCCTGGGCACATCACTTAACCTCCATTTGCCTTAATCCATTGAACAAAAAAATGGCAAACCACTCCACTATCTTTGCCAAGAAAATCCCATAGACATTGTTTCATGGGCTCATGAAGAGTTAGGCATTACTGAACAATCAACAACTTGACAAACTAAAAAAACCCATGCACTCATGTATAATAAATTAGAACTGGTGGTATACTTGGTGATGGTGGTGAGACATAAAACATGAGCCTAGTTTTTTCAAGTCATATTCAAAATTCAGTCTCATTCAGTGACTTCATAGTTCTAGTATAATAATTTGCAAAGTTTATTATAAAATATTATCTTCTGGTTTTCATCATAATAACTTGGGAAGTAGGACTATTTATTATTCTTGATTTTACAGAGGAGGGAGCTGAGGCAGATAGAAATCAAACAACTTACCCAGGCCACACAAGCTAGAAATTACCTGAGGCTAGACGAAGATCCAGAACTTCCTGACTCCAGGCTCACCATTCTCTCTACTGCATCAAGGATAATGTATATATTCTCCTAGCCCCAGAACATTATTGTTCATACCTAAGAAACCATTAGAAAATATTTGTTGTAATGACACAGAATATAAATGACCAGTGGAATTGCTTAATCACAATTTGTTGTCCTTTACAATTCTTTTCAATTCTTGTTTATGTCATATAAATCCCTTATAAAGCATCTAGCAAATGAGCCAAGGACATTCCTCACCTTATACCAATGTAACCTTTTCCTAATGATACCTTGAAGCAATCAGGAATTATTCAGCACCTACTATGTTCCTGCAATTGTGCTAGATGTCAGAGATATAAAGACATAATGAAATATTTCCTGTCCTCAATAACTTTATAATCTATACCAGAATTGTATGGCAACACTTCCGAGCACAGCGGAACCAGAATAAAATATAACTGAGAAATATTTAACAAAGTAACAAAAAATGCAACAGAACATAAATGATGTTAATATGTAGTTTTCTAAGTCTATATGTGTCCACAAGGATTCTTACATATGGTTTAATGGCTTCTTTTTCTATTTGAGTTTGACAGCAATTTCCTGAACTCTATCTCGAATACAATTAATTATTGGTAATAGAACACTGACTTTTCATACATATCATAGGTGTTTCCATTGCCCCCTGAACTGATTGTGATTCTGATTCTATGAAAAGGTTGGAAAGGTGACAAATATTTACTAAATGCCTATTTTGTGCCAAGGGAGTGTGCTAATATTCATAACTATATTTCATCATCAAAGTTCTTACAGCAGGAAACAGCTCATAATAATTGCAAGCACTATACAATTTCTTAAATGTAGTCCATCTTTTCTTGTTTTTCCCATTTAATTCAAGACTCAGTTCATTGTCCATCTTCAATACCTTCCCAAGACATACACTGAAAGAAGAACTTAATGGATTATATATCCAATTGCCTGTCATAATCTGGATGATAATGCAATTTTCATTATTCATTCACTTTATTTTCCTGTGTGAATTGCTAGGGTAGTCTCTGACTTCTTGCCAATGATGTCCTGGGGCTTTGAATATTCATAAATTGCCTTCACTTTTAGACAGCTTTAATCATTAGGAAATTTTCCCTTACATCAAATTCAAATTTGTCTCTTTTTGTCTTCCACTTATGGTTCCAAGTTCTGCCATTTTGGGGGAAAGGATTAGGGAACCTAAAAATGATAAGGAATGTGAGTCGTTATATCTTCTTTTTTCAAACTGACATTCAGATCCTTTAGTTTGAAGCAAAGAATGATAATATTATCTTCAAAGAACAACACCTGGAAAATCATTTAAATAGAAAATTCCTCTTCTATGTGGATTTTCTACCAGTTATCTTTGAGACAATAGTGAACACCTTTGAAAAATTTAGGTCTCCCTAATTTATATCTTACTTGATATTGATAATCAGAAGATCACTAAATAAAGTTATTTCTGGGTTGCAACCACCAAGGAATTGTGTATGATTTTACGACAACAGAAAGCGCAAGGTAGACACTTTACATAACAGGATCTGGTTGTCAATTTGAAAATGAAAACATAATGGTTCATATTCCTTATCATTTTTAGGTTCCTAAGTTCTTTCCTCCAAATGACAGAACTTAGAGCCATGAGTGGAAATAACAGAGAAAAAATAGAGTTTGATGTAAGGAAAAATTCCCTAATCATTAAAGCTGTCTAAAAGTATAATGGCTTCCGTGGGACATGGAGAGTTCCCCTTCACTACAAGCAATGACATGAACACTGCTTATTAAATCTATAATAGATAGAATTCTTGTTCAGGTTGGCTTGGATTAAATAGGTTCTAAAGACCCTTCTGCTTTGAATGTCCTATGATACCATGATTTTTCAAAGCACTTTGTCCATAGCCACCCAGGGATTTAAGCAATAACACTTTTATTATTTCCCTTTGACATATTAGGAAATGAAACTCAGAGATGCTTAGGAATTAATTCTCAGGTACACAACTAGTAAGTGTCTTAATCTGTTGGGAACAACATGCCAGTGTTCTTCATTTACATACAGTGTGGTGGTCTGGCAGGGAGACAAAGAAATGAAGGGAATAGTATTCAGATATCAGAAATAGAGGACATGGGCAAGATGGAATCATGGATATTGTCATCAAAATCATCATCGTCATGGCTGAATTTGGGACAGCATTTTATAGATCATGCATTCAATATCTCTTTTGATCTTCACAATAGCCCTGAGAGGGAAGCAGTGGCAAGTCCTATGATGTATCCATTCTAAGATGTAGAAACCAAGACTCCATAAGGTTTTGTGACTTTCCCAAGATCTCATTCTTAGAATTAGAGAGTATTAAGGATTTAAAGGTACCTCACAGGTCTCCAGTTCAATCCTTTGTCTAAAATATGAATCCCTTCTAAAATGTCAATTGATTAATCAGCAAATTTTTAGTAAGTACCTATGATGTGGCAAACAGGATGATAGAAACTGAGAATATCAAGAGAGCTTACATTCTATCAGGAGATATTTATTTATTTATTCATACACGTGTGTATGAATAAAACAAAATATAAACACAAAGTATATTAAAATGGCATGGACATTGATTTTTTATTTATATGTTTTTTATTTGTTTTGGGGATATAAAACTCACTAACAATGAAGTCTCTTTTTCCTGATCAGTTTGAATTATTAAGAAATCCCTTGTTGTACTGAGCTGAAATTGCTCTCAATTTAACTAGCACCCTTTTATCCTAATTCTGATCTCATTAGCCACATAGATATAATCTAATCCTTCTCCTCCAAATCAGCCCTCATGCACATGAAGTCATTGTTCCTGTGTTCCTTAAGTCTTCTCTTTATGAGACTAAACATTTCCGTTCCTTCAAGCAGTATATATACGACATGATTCTAAGTCCTCTCATTGTCCATAGGTTGATTCCTTCTGGGTAAATTCCAGTGGTTACTGTCTTTCCTAAAATATGGTGCCCAGAAATATAATACATGATATGGGGCCTGACCAAGGCAGAAAAGGTTGACCTAGTGGTCAAGAAATCTGGAAACCATGCCATACCAGGATCAGATGAAACATTTATTCATTCAACCAATCAACTAGTATTTATTCAATTCTTACTACTATCTTCTGTGTTAGGAGTATGAGGTATAAGCTACCAGAAAAAAGAAAGAAAAAGAATAAAAAAGAAGCAATTCCTACCATTATGGAACTTTTCCTTTATCAGGAGAGAAAATGTATATATGTATATATATATAAAATTATATTAATTTATTGTTCATCCTTTTCAAAGAGGACCATTGGCATCACCTGGGTGACATCTTAACTCATTCTTGAGTTGGATTCATATATGCATATATATAATGTATACATATGCACATATATATATATAGGTGAGGGAGAGAAGGAGAGAGAGAGAGAGAGAGAGAGAGAGAGAGAGAGAGAGAGAGAGAGAGAGAGAGAGAGAGAGAGAGAGAGAGAGAGAGAGAGAGAGAGAGAGAGAGGAAGATCCATGCTTGAGGAAGAAAAAGAAAGTCAATTTGACTGAATAAAGCAGTATGGGAAAGGGAATAAGGTAGTCTTAGAATAGAAGCTGAGGCCATGGTGTAAAGGATATAAAGACCAGGATGTTAAAAAAATGAAAAGTTTAAATTTTACTATAGAGACAATAGGGAACTTGTGGAGGATTTTTAGTAAGACAGTAACATGATCATGATGATATTTAATGTAATTGAATAATTTTAAACTTTAAATCCAGGGCTCTTTCCATTCTGGAAAGGTATCTGTGGAGAGGATGGATTAGAGGGTAGAGAGATTTGAGATAGGGACAACAATTAGAAAGCCATTGTATTGGTCTAGAAGAGAGGTAAGAGGCAGCTACATGGCTCATTGGATAGAGTGCTGGGCTTAGAGTCAGAAAGTCCTAAACTCAAATCCAGCCTCAGACACTCACTACCTGTGTTACTGTGGGTAAATCCCTTAACCTCTGTTTGCCTTCATCCACTGGAGAAGGAAATGGCAGACCATGGCAGGATATTTGCCAAGAAAACTCCATGAACAGTATAACCCACAGGATCATGAAGATTCAGACATGACTGAATGACTGAACAGAGTAGAGGTAACTGGGGCTTGAACTGAAGTGGTAGCTATATGAATAGAGAGAAGGCGTCAGATGTAATAGATATAGTGGAAGTTGAAGCAGCAAGATTTGGCAACTGATTGGATATGCAGGATAAGAGAAAGTGAGTCAAAGATTTAAAGTCAAGATTACCAACCTAGAAGACTAGAAGAACGCTGGTACTTTCTCTGTCATCAAATTTGGGATGTATGCTTGGCCAAGAGTTGAATAAGGGGGTAGGGGATAAGCATGAGAATTGTATTCAAGTACTGTGGAAGAGACATTTGACTTATTTTGTTTGCCAAAGTGGTAGATTGTGAGTCCAAAGAGGTTGATTTGAACTCAGAATCTTCCTAACAATCTTCCTAACAAATAATACTCTAAAATGAAAATGGATTTTCTCTGAAAGTAGTAGGTTTCTACTCATTGGAGTTGCAAAAACAGAATCTGGTTGAGTTCTTTTCAAGATATTGTAGAGACAATGTACAAATTGGGCTACTGCCAGGGCATCTTGGTAACTCAGGAGATAGCATGCTGGTTCTGGAATCAGAAATACTTGGGTACAAATATGGCCTTAGCACTTGAACTAGCTGTGTGACCCTAGGGAAGTCATTTAAACTCTTTCCTCAACTGTAAAAATGGGAATAATAATAGCACTTACCTCCCAGGGTTCTAAAAAAGGATCAAATGATGCTATATTTGTAAAGTACTTAATGCAGTTCCTGGCACATAGTAGGTGCTTAATAAATATTCCCTACTCCCATCTTGACCTCTAAATGCTCCTTTTGGTTTATGATGCCATTAATTTTTATTTTAATTAATTTTAATTTTCTTTAATTACAGTAACAAATCTACACATAAGTTTCCCAAGGTTATATGATTCATGTTGTCTCCCTCTCCTCTTCCCTCCTCTCTCCTGTAGGTGACAAGCAATTCCACTGGATTATACATGTATTATCACTCAAAACCTATTTCCATATTGTTCATTTTTGTAATGGAGTAATCTTTTAAAAACCAAACCACAAATCATGTACTCATATAAACAAATAATAAATCATATTTTCTTCTGCATTTCTATTCCAACAATTCTTCTGTAGATGTGGATAGTGTTCTTTCTCATAAGTCCCTTAGAATTGCCCTGGATTGGGGGCAGCTGGGTGGCTCAGTGGATTGAGAGTCAGACCTAGAGACAGGAGGTCCCAGGTTCCAATCTGGCCTCAGACACTTTCTAGCTGTGTGACCCTGGGCAAGTCACTTAACCTCCATTGCCTAGCCCTTTCCACTCTTCTGCCTTGGAACCAAGACACGGTATTAACTCCAAGACAGAAGATAAAGGTTTTAAAAAAAAGAATTGTCCCGGATCATTGTACTGTTTTTAGCACAAAGTCTATTTGTCCCACAGTTATTTTTGGTTGTCCAACAATGTTTCAAATGCTGTGTATAATGTTCTCCTGATTTTGCTTATTTCACTCCACATCAGTTCATGTAGGTCATTTCAGTTCTTGTGTAAATCAACCATTTCATCATTTCTAATAGCACAATAGTATTCCATCACCATCATGTACCACAATTTTTTTCAGCCATTTCCCAATTGAAGGACACCCCCCCAGTTCCATTTTTTAATTTAAATTTTTTTAAATTTAAATTTGTTTGTTTGCTGCATCAAAGTACCCAGTTAATTCCCTCTCTCCTACTCCCTACACACATAAAACTATGTCTACACATTTCTTTCAGTTTCTTCTCTGGAAATAGGCATACGCAATTCATCCCTCAAATACTTCTGTTGCTGTATATAATATTCTCTTGGATCCATTCATTTCGCTACTCATAATTTCATGGAGATCTTTTGATGTTTGTGAAATTAACGTGTTTGTCATTTCCTACGGCACAGTAGTATTCCATCACAACCACATGCCACAATTTGTTCAACCATTCCCCAATTGATGAGTATATTCATTAAAAAAAAACAACAACAACCTTTTACCTTCCATCTTACATGAATAATTTATATTGATTCCAAAGAAGAAGAGCAATAAGGGGTAGGCAACTGGAGTTAAGTGACTTGCCCAGGGTCACACAGCTAGGAAATGTTTGAGGTCAGAATGAAGCTAGAAACTTCTGCTCTAGACCTGTCTCTCAATCCACTGAGCCACTTAGCTGCTCCTATCCTCATTTTTATAGTATATGATTATTATCTCTCTTCTTCAGAATCCTGTTTCTATCAGCAATACTTCAATGACTAGTATTATAGTACTTTTTCTTTTTTTCTTTTTATTCCAGATTACATTTATCATATCTCAAGAGCTCAAAAAAAGCCCCATATTGAATGAATAAATTTATATGTGTGTCTATGTTTTGGTGCATGCATTTATTTATGATACATGTGTAAGCATGTATACATTTATTTATATAGTCTTAAAATCACCATAAGATGTCCTGAAAGGAAATCATAAAAATCATAGAGTCTTAGAACATAGAATATCAGAGATGGAAAGAGTTTTAAAAACATAGAGTAGGAATTGTTAGACCTGGAAAGAGCCTTAGGATATAGACTAGAATGTGTTCATGCTAGAAAAAAAAAAAAACTCAGAACAAAGAATATAAAATATGGGAACCCTAGAGATCAGCTTGTACAGGACATGATTAGCTCAAAACTTCAGGATAAGTTAGTTGTCCAGCCTTCCCCAGTTCCTTCCTACTACTGATTAACTTCCATTTTTATTAAGCCTGTGGATTTGAAAATTTCCCTTCCTGATGTTGCATCTTGCAGATCAGTAGCCCATACAGAAGCCCTCCTGACTTTAGGATTTTTCATGCTATATTTCACTGATTCCAAATTTAGCAACATTTTAGGACTAAGAAGAATTAATAAAATCATGGGTAGGAATGGGGGTGGGGGAGAGGTATCCCAAAATCCCAAGCTAGAGTTCCACAATTATCCTTTGAAATTAGAATATTCAGACAGATGTTTCTATTTCCATCTTGCCCTATTCTCTTTCGAGTCCAGAGAGATTAGCTCCCAAGTCATTACCTACCTAATCACAGTAATAGTTGAACATGGGCTCTGCCCTCTGTCTGGGATAGGGGGCTTGGCAGCCAAAAGCTCCATTTTAACACTTCCCTTTCTTTGAACCCTTAATTAAATGGCATCTGTTCCAATAAAAGTTACACATCACAGTTGACTTTATTTTCCGAATGTGGCTCCCTCCGTCAGGCCTGGAGATTACGGTAGATAAAATGAAACATTTGCTCAGAGGAAAGTTGAGAAATGATAGAGCACCGTCCGATTCTCAACTTGGGTCCATCAATCATAACTGATTACAAATTCGTCACCTTGAATCAATTTCTGTTCACAAGTTCAAAAGGAAATAGATAGGCCTGCAGCAATGGGGAAATATTATCCATGTGGAGGGGATTAGCAGTTTAGGGAATGCCTTTTTCTGAAGAGTTTTGTTTTTTGCCCTATTTCAGGACACATCTCACATTAACCTCGAAAACCGCTGTTTTCCTATCCAGAATTTGAGCCGACAGCATACCCTCGACTCCTGGAAATCATAACCCTGCTGAAAATCTAAATACGTTTACGTAAATGTGTCTTCAGCTTGCAGGGAGAAGAAGACCCAAATCCCGGGACCCAATTAAGTAAAAACACATTTTAAAGGAAGTTTATTGTATGTGACATGTTCCTTAAAACAATTGTCTTAAGTGGTACAACTTCTCAATGTATGTGGAGGTATGAGCAGATATATGGCGCTGTGGGAGCTTGTATGTGTATCTGTATGAGAGGGGATACTTGTATGAATGGGATGTGTGTGCCTAGGCTTGTGAATATGGGTATGAGAACATGGGGAGATCTTTGGACACTCTACATTTAATGGGAATGATGAGATTCTATGGTTCTCTGAGTGTGTTTGAGGATGCCAGGCAAACTGTTGCTGGATGAAGTGACAAAGAGTTGGCTCTTCCATTGGCTGCTGCCATCACTCTTCTCTCTCTCTCTCTCTCTCTCCCTATCCCCCCAAACTCACCCCCCTCACTGAAGGGCAGCCCATAAATTCCCACAGCCCCATTGTATAGAACTCAGCCCAAGCAGCCCTCAGGCTATGACCCATCACATTAGCACAGAAACACTATGGGACTGGAGCTGCCTGCCTACCCAGAATTGGAGCTCCCAGGGGTCTAGGGAGGAAGTAGGGGGGAATGGGTGTGGGAACAGAATAGAAATGTCTATTTGGACCAGTCCCTGTCCCTTCACACCCCCAGCTTGGGAGAAAAGGTTGGCATACAGTGACATTTTTCTTCTTGGGAGGAAAAACAAAATCCTGTGTGAGTCATCATACTTTGTAAGCCTCAGTTTCTTCCTCTGTAAATTGAGGGGTTTCACTAGTGACCTTGAAGGTCCTGTCTAGCTCCAGATCCCATTATCCTCCATCTTCTTCCCTTCACCCAAACATAGCAGTGACCCCAGAGGGAAATTTAAGATTCATGAGAGTGCAAAGCTCGGACATCTGGTTCCAATCACTTCCCCCTGAAGCCTGACTATTTCCTCCCTGTGCCCAGGACTGAGTGAGATGGATGCGCTTGTCTGAGCTGTGAATTGCAGCTTCAAAACAGAGAAGAATGAAGATGAATCACGGCATTTTAGTCAAGGCAAGTCAAATCATGTCAATAAACATTTATTAAGCACTAATTATGTGACAGTCACTGTGCTAAGAGCAGGAAATATAAAAGGAGGCAGAAGACAGATTCTGCCCTCAAGGGGTTCACAGTCTAAGGGAGTGAACAATATGCAAAAATCTAGATAAAAACAAGTGATATCAGGATAAACTGGAAAGAAAAGAAAGGAGCTAACGACAGTAATGATGACTTTAGAGTTGGAATGGATCTTGGAGAACATACAAAGTCCTTCATTTTATAGAATAGGCAACTGTGTACAAAACTGGGGAAGAAATAGCTAGAATGGTGGTAGGAAGATGGGGAGGAGGGGAGTCTAAAATCCACTCCAATTCTAGCTCTAAGACTCCAAATTCTCCCACATTTATTGTTCTTAGTCAATCATTTTCCATTGTGTCCAACTCTTTGTGACCCCATTTGGAGTTTTTTTGGTCAAAGATTCTGGAGTGGTTTGTTGTGTCCTTCTCCAGCTCATTTTATAGATGAGGAAACTGAGGCAAAAAGCATTAAGTGACTTACCCTGCACCACACAGCTAATAAATGTCTGAGGCCAGAATTGAAATCAGGTCTTCCTGATGCCAGACCAGGAACTCCATCCACTACACCACCTAGTTGCCCTTCTTTAAGAAGCTGAAACCTACAGGAGTTGAATGATATACCCAAGCACACACAGTGAATTGCTGAAAAAACCAAGACCAGAAACCAAGTTTCTTATTTCCCGTGATTCCTTTCTCCAAGCTACCCTTCCATTCAGGAGAAATTTTTTTTCTTTCTCCATGCTACAAAGAATGGCTTTTGAACTGTAAGGAAGCCCAGAGAATATTCATTCCAGAATCTCAGAGTTTGAAGAGACTTTTAATTCCAATTAGACCAACTTACCCCTGAAAAAGAATCTCTTCTAAACTATTCCCATAAGTAGCCATCCTACCAGTGCTTGCAGACCACCAGTAGAAGACACTCATTACCTCCTGAGGTAGAACATTCAATGCTTGGACATCTTTCATTATTAGGAACCTGTCCTCATGTTGACTCTAAATTTGCCTCTGCAGATTTGACTCTCTGTCCCAGTTCTGTCTTCTGAATCCAAAAATAATCAACTGATTATTTGGATACCATGAGCCTATGCTGAGCATATAGCAAACCAGTTATTAAAATATCTCTGTCATTAAGTATGATTGGCAGCAATATCTATCAATGAATCCTTGAATATCTTTACATTACTACCCACCTGTCCTGAAACATGTACCAATATGTATCTAACACATAGAAGGCATCAAAATACAATGGAAAGAGCATGGATTCTGGAGTCACAGGATCTGAGTTCAAATATTCTCTGATGCTTATTCTGTCTGTGTCCTTAGGACATTCACTGTAACCTCCTTGGGCTTCAATTTCCCCTTCTGGAAAGTGAGGAGATTGATGAGATGGTCTCTGAGATTCTTCCCAGATCTTAACCTATGATCTGATATGTCTAAGAGCTCAAGTTGGGGACTAACATAAATGTCAACTTCTAATCAATGAAGTTACCTCATCTGAAAGGATCAGCTATAGAGACTTGGCAGGTCAAAGTGGGATCCAAGACTTTTCCATAGGACAGGAGAGCTTCTCCTCACCTTGGCTTTGCTATAGTGACAGTACTAGCACTCGTCTCACCATATATTGGATTCTCTAATGTGGAGGAATTGACAATTACATGTAAAAACAGTTTCCAACATTTTTCAAAGAATATTAGATCTTGAATTCTCTCCCTCCCCTACCCAATCCTTTATCTTTGTTGAGATGGTAAACACTTTCATATAGATCTTATTTTTTCATGATGAGTCTTTTCTTTTTTCTGTATACATATATATATGCATATCTTACCAATTACATGTAATAACAAAATTTCATACAAGTTTCCCCAAATTACAAGATTGAACTTGTCTACCCCACTACTTTCTTCCCTTCCCCTTTCCTCCTCCCAGGGATGGCAGGTGATTCAATCTGGGTTATACATGTATCATCATCTCATATATATTTTACATATAAAATATTTTTCCATATTAACCCTTTTGTGAAGGGAAACTCAAATAGAAAAGAAAATAAGAAAGTGGAAAAAATTTGCCTTTGTCTAGATTCAGACTATCATTTTTTTTGTTTTTTTTTTCTGGAAGCACATGGCATTTTTATCATGAGTATTTTGAGACAGTTTTGGATCATTGTGTTGTTGAGAACAAATGTTATTCACAGTTGTACATTGTATAGTATTCCTTTCACCATATGCAATGTTCTTCCGGTTCTGCTTATTTCACTTTTTTTCAGTTCATTTAAGTCTTTCCAAGTTTTCCAAGCACAGTAGTATTCCATTACAATCATAATCTATAACTTACTCAACTATTCTCCAATTGATAGGTATCCCTTCTCTTTCCAAATTTTATCCTCCCCTCAACTCCCCAAAAGAGATGCTTTTAATATTTTTGTACATTGAAGACCTCTCTCATTTTTTTTTAACTCTTTGGGATATAGACCCAATGGTATTGTTGGGTCAAAGGATATGTACCATTTTATAGCTTTTGGAGCATAGGTCCAAACTGCTCTCCAGAAAGGTTAAATCAGTAAACAACTCCCTCAACAGTGCATTCTTGTCTCAACTTTTTTCCATATCTCCTTTCAAGATTTTGTCATTTTCCTTTTCTGTCATAATAGCCAATCCAATAATGAGATGGTACTTCAGAGTTGTTTTATTTTGCATTTCTCTAATTAAAAATGATCTAGAGCATTTTTGCATGATTCTAGAGAGCTTTAATTATTCTGTCTGAGAATTGCCTTTTCATATCCTTTAGTCATTTATCAATTGGGTAATGACTTGTATTCTTATATCTTCCACTCATTTCTCTATATATTTGAGAAATGAGACCTTTATTAGAGAGACTTATAAAGCCCGTTTAGTAAAAATATATTAATCTCTATCCTATTTACCCCTGTTAACTTCTGAACACCACCTCCCCTAATTTGCCCACCCCCTTCTCTTATCCCTTTCCATTCCTACTTTCCTACAGGATATGATAACTTTCTCTGTACCCAATTAATCATATATGTTCTTCCCTCATTGATCCAATTCCCATGAGAGTAGGGTTCATAGGCTTCTCTCCTCATCTCCCCCATCTTCCCCTCCACTGTAAACAATCTTTCTTGCATTTCTAATGTGAGATAATTTACTCTTTTATTTTTCCCTTCTTCCTCCTCCCAATGTATTCCTCTTTTCATGCCTATTTTTTTTACATCTCACCATATTCAACTCAAATCCTTACCCATCTCCCTACCTATATTCGTCCTCCTAACTGCCCTAATAATGACAAAGTTATTAGGCTTTACAAGAATCATCTCTCCATGTAGGGACATACACAGTTTAACATTATTGAATATTGTTTGATTTATCTTCCCTGTTTACTTTTCTATGATTCTCTTGAGTCTTATTTCACAGTCAATTTTTTTATTCAGCTCTGGTCTTTTCATCAGAAATGTTTGAAAGTCCACTATTTCAATGAATACCCATTTCCCCCCCAGAAGGATTATGCTCAGTTTGACTTGAAAAATGATTCTTGGTTGAAGTCCTAGCTCCTTTTATCTCTGGAATATGCAGACCCTCTAGATCTTTAATGTAGAAGCTGCTAAGTCCTGTATTACACTGACTAGCTCCATGATATTTGCTTAGTTGCTTCCAATATTTTCTCCTTGGCCTAGGAGTTTTGAAATTTGACTGTAATATTCCTGGGAGTCATCCATTTGGGGTCTCTTTTAGGAGGTGATTGGTGAAGTAATTCAATTTTTATTTTGTCCTCTGGTTCTAGAAGATCAGGACAGTTTTTTTTCTTTTACTTTCTTGAAAGATCCTGTCTAAGCTTTTTTTTTTTTTTTTTTTTGCTCATGGCTTTCAAGTAGCCCAATAATTCCTAAATTATCTCTCCTAGATTTATATTTCAGGTCAGTTGTCTTTTCAATGACATATTTCACATATTATTCTATTTTGTCATTCTTTTAATTTTGATTGCTTCTAGATATCTCATGGAGTCATTAGCTTCTACTTGTCCAATTCTAATTTTTAAGACATGATTTTCTTCAGTGAGCCTTATACCTCCTTTTTTCCATTTGGCCAATTCTATTTCTTTTCCTCAGTAAATTTTTACCTCTTTTTTCCAAAGTCCTAATTCCACATTTTAAAAAGTTTTTCCTTAGTGTATTTTTATATATCTTCTCCATTTGCCCAATTCTGCATTTTAAGTTCTTCCCTTCACTGAATTTTAGTACCTCTTTTACCAAATGGCTTATTATGTTTTTTAAGGTATTAATTTCTTCAGTATTTTTTTGCCTTCTTTACCAAGCTATTGGTTCTTTTTTCATGATTTTCCTGTATCACTCATGTCTTTTCCAAATTTTTATTCTACCTCTTTTATTTAATTTTAAAAATCCTTTTTTAGCTACTCCATTAATTCTTTATGGTCTTGAGAGAATTAATATTTTTACTTAGAGACTTTGGACATATCAGTATTAACTTTGTTGTCTTCTTTTGAATTTGTATTTTGGTCTTTCCTGCCACCAAAATAACTTTATATTTTGAGCTTCTTTCTTGTTTGTGCATTCTCCTGCTTTTTTCTTTTCTGTAACAGAGGTAAAGGGAGCATTGTTCCAAGCTTCAGGTTCTTTGTGTAACTGCCTTCATTACTAACTCCAATGATCTATCTGCTTTCAGTTCTTCCAAAGTGTTATGATATAAGGAGAGGTGTGTTTAATACTCTTTAGGGCTGTGCGCTGGTCTGTGAATAAACCAAAGCTCTTTTTTACTACTTGGAACTATGACCAAGGTCCCCTGTTCCTCTGTGGACAAAACATACTGGTGTCTGCTATTACTCTTCCCCACCCTGAAGTCATGCCCAAGAATTGCACCTGGGCTCTATAGATGGGCAATGTGACAAGAGTCTTGCACCCAGAGCCAGCAAAGGAACCTCTGTAACCTCCTACTGAGTAATAGTCCAACTCCATTTACCCCTTGCGGCTGAGAGCTCCAGAAGCCTTTGATGCTGCTTCAGCTGTGCCCAAGGCCTGTTGTCACAGTGGGGCCTGCCCTGGAACACAGAACTCCACCTCCAACCACTAGATTCCTTAGCCTGGGTTTCTAAATTTTGGGGGCTGAAAAATTACTTTACTTCAACTTTTTATGCCTTCTGCTGCTCCAGAATTTGTTTTGAGGCATTCTACCATAGTTTGGGGGAGGGTAATTTGGTAGAAATTAAATGGGTCCATGTACCATCTCTGCCATCTTGGCTCTGCCCCCCTCTCCACCCTTGCTGCTTTCTATTGTGTGGGTAAGGGATGAAAAAGCTCAGACGTGTAAATAAATTTTATTAATTAGAAAAGTCAAAAAAAGAAATATCTCATTAGAAACATTGTTCTAAATATCACTGAATCATTAATAACTACCTATTCAGAGTCTAGCCATTCAACTGATTCTGAACCTACTTATGCTTAATATTGGTCACAACTTTTTATTTTATTCACAATAATTTCTTGGGAGATTTAATAAAAATTTTGCTAAAATCATGGTAAAATATACCTATGTATATATACACATATTTTACTCATATATGTATACATAAGTATACATACATAGAAACATACATGCATGTGTGCACATATATACATTGTGTACACATATGTGTGTGCAGTGTTCTCTGATTGGAACAGTGGACATGCTAGACTTGGAGTTAGGAAGACTGGAGTTCAAATCTCATCTTAGACATTTACTTGCTATGTAACCCAGGCCAAGTCCCTTGCTTTTCTTTGCCTCGGATCCTCATCTGTAAAATAAGCTGGAGAAACAAATAGCAAACTATTCTAGTATCTTTGACAAGAAAAATCCAAATGGGGTCATGAAGCGTCAAACACAACTGAAACAACAGAATTAGGACAGCAGCAACAAGAAGTTTCCTCACTTGTAAAGTGAATGAGTGGCTTAGACTAGATGACCCCCAAGGACATGCCATCTCAAACATGTGGTCCTACAAAATCTACAATCCTAAGATTTTAAGAACATTCACCATTTTTTAATTTCCCAAGAATGTAATTCATCTGGGTCAGGTCATTTGGACTTATGCAGGGAAGGTAGATCTCCTTACTTTCCTTGGATTTTAACTCCATATTAGGCATTTAAAATCTTGTTCTTTCCAGTGAAAATGTTATTTTTCTTTTCAGAGAAAAGGAGAGGAGAATAAAATATGGACATTTCATCACTCTCTTTGTTACCTTTTACCCATATTCCTAGCTATCCTGAGTAGTGCTTTGATTTTCCTCTTTTTTTTCCACTGAGAAAAAATAAAACTCTCCCCTGATCATCTTCTCCTGCCTATATGACTGTATCCTTAGATGTGGACAGAGACCATGAATGTTTATGTATCTTAGGATAATAGATTTCATAGGATCACATGTTTTGAGATGGCATGGTCCTTTGGGATCATTTGGTCTATCACTCACTAACTTTACAAGTGAGGAAACTTGGTTGTATCTGCTGTCCCACTTCTTTATTAACTTTCTGAGAATATACTCAACCATGCCATCCTCTTGCATGCATTCTCCATTATCTGCCCTTGCTTTTGTCTTTAGAGCATGTCTTTTAAATATCTAAATTAATAGTTGATTTCCTGAGATTCACTTGAGAATCTTCCTCCTTTGCAATGTTTCACAGTTCAATTCCATCCCTCCCCTTCCTTTACCCTATATTACCCTTTTTGAATGAACCCTATGCTACCAGGACCATATGCTACTCTAGGTCTATCCCATCCGATATTTGTCTTCTTAGACAAATCTCCCATGTTTCCCCTCATTGATCTTGTTTCTTTCTGTGTTTTCAGAATTTAATTCTGGAGAGCTCCCCATCCTCCTTGGCCTGACTTCTGTAGAATTTTAATTCATACACCTTTCAATACACCTAATATTGTGTATAAGTCAGTCCCAAAAGGCCTGGTAAATTCTCCAAAATTAAAATAGGAATCATTTAAAATTAGGCCTATTTAGTGTATGTTTAGGTACACCTCTCCTTTTTTTGCTGATTCCAAAATGGAGTTGGCACATTTCCTCAAGATTTACATCATTTCTACTTTAGTAACTGCTTTCTCTTTGTTGGTGAGATTCGGGTCTTTAAAATACTACCATCCCTCACTTCCTTTGTCTTTTAAAGTACAAAATTATCAATAAAGACCAAGCCAAAATGTATCTCCTTAGACTTAGGTTAAGAGAAAAAGAGAGAGAGAGGGAAAAGGAGGGAGAAAGATGAAGGGAAAGAGCAAGCTAGCTAATATTTCAATCATTGAAGTCTCTTATTACTATTATATCATGCCTCCATACCAGGCTTGTGATCTGTTTCCCAAATAATCTGATCCTCTTTTCTTTCCAGGTAGACTGTAATACTTTCCAATGACAATATTATTTATTCCATTCCTGCCTCCAGCTATCTTCACTCATATGCTTGTCATCATATTTCCTCTTCTGGTTCCTGGAATTCCTTGAGAGTCTTTCTCCTATACAATGTTTCTTAGTCCAATTCTATCTCTCCCCTTCCCTTGACCTATTTTACACTTTTTTGAATAAGCCTTATGATACCAGAAGCACATGTCAGTCATGAATCTACCCCCCATCAAATCTCAGAGATGCTTTTTTGTCTACTTTTGTTAGGATCATCTCTAGCTCACTTTTCCTGTTATTATAGATGCTTTGTAAGTCTGTGTAAAACACATCTGAGATGATGGGTTTTATTTCTCTTTTCTTGGATTTTATTTCACGTGAATTTGTGGGTGTCTCTACTAATTTTATTGTTGCCATTATCAAAGTTATAATAGTTTATATATCTATAAGGCAACTTTCATCCAATTCCATCAGTTTATAGCTGTTTGATTTTATTTTTAAATCAAGTGTATTTTGGATAAGTGCATTATTACTAGCCCTTGTTAAGTACACTCCATCCCTTTTCAAGAATCAATCATTCTTATGGAAAAAAAAACTTCTTAGGAAAGATGAGTTTTGAGCTGATTCTTAGAGGAAACCAGAGAATCCAGGAGGTAGGGATGAGAGAGAACATCACAGGTATTCAGCCTGAGCACTGAAAAGAAACAAAGTCAGGTGCTCTAGTGTGGTTTTCAAAGAAAGCAAGGAGATCAATATCTCAGGTTGGTGAAATTGCAATAGAGAATAAAGCCTGAGAAGCCTAGAAAGGTAGGAAGGGCCCAGGTTGTGAAGGGCTTAAAAAACAAAATAGAAGGTTTTATATTCAATGAGAATAGAAATGATGAGCTTCTCCTGGGAGAAGAATCTTGTTGAAGTTAAAACAAGCAGAACAATAGGTGAAAAGTAGAGTATTTCAGTTATGAAGACAAACTTATACAAATGCATGGAGGAAGGAGATAAAACGATGTATAGTATTTTAGAAATGGCAAATAATCCAGTTTGCTTGGAATGTAGAGTGAATCAAGGAGTATATTGTGAAATCAACCTGGAAAGATAGATTGGATCCAGAGTGTGGACAGTCTTAAATGTCATACTATTACATTTTATCCTGGAGGCACTGGGAATCATTGTAGGTTTGTAAGGACTTGGTTGAACCTGTGCCTCAGGAAGATGAAGTGGTATGGGAATAATGGTGTTTAGTTGAGAACAAAAATGATTTTTCCAATTTCGTCTTTCTCAGATAATCTGTCTTTACCCTAGCCACATACCTTTCTTCTACCTAGGCTACTTGAAAAAATGCAAATTAGAAACTTATTTTCTTTATGACAATATTGATTGGTTTGGCCTCCTTGCCTGTAGCATCAAATAAAGGAAATGAATCAGATACAATTGAGTTAGATCCCATTCCTAATATAAAATACTGGTCCTTTTCAGGAACCCTGAGCTACTCTCTTACAACTCATCAAACTGGGAAAAATTTCATGGGACCATACACCTCCTTCCTCCAGCCTGACTGTCATGCCCAAGACTCTGGCAATACCTATACTTACCCCTCTTCTATTGCCCTTCCCCTACTACATTGGGAGTGCTACCTCAGCCTAGGGAATAGGTACTACATCCCTAACATCTATATTTTCCTAATTGTATTTGCCACCATTATCTCCCCACCTTCATGCTCTCTTCAGTGCTTCCTCATAAACCAAATGACTTTCTCTTAAAATCATCAAATTAAAGCGTTCACCTTGTTAAGCACCGACTGGCTTATTCCATTATTCTACAAATCCCCTTCAAGTCCCGGTGGTGGATCTTTTCAATGTCTTAGAAATGGATAAGACTAAAAACAGAGAGACCAAAATACAAGAATCTAGGTGGGAAAGGATTAGGATGTTGATACTATAGCAGAGAGTATGGGAGAGATGATTGATATAAAGGAGACATATTTGAAAGGAAGTAGCAACTGATTGGATACAAGAATATATGGGAAAGAGGGAAGGCTTAAGGATGGCTCTGAGATTAAGAACCTGGATAACTAGGGAAATGATAGTCTTCTCAACTAAAAGAAAATGGGTAGTTTTAGGAAGTTCCTTGAATTGAATTAGAACTAATTAAATATCGAAAACCTATTTTAGATGCAAGACTGGAGCACACAAGAGAGAGTAAGGATGGACATAGTAGAGATTTGGAGGTCAGATGTGTAAAGATATTCGAGCCTATGAGAGATCATCACGGGCAAGAAAGTAGGAGAGAGGAAAGAAGACAAGGCTAGGATCTCAGGACATTCTAAGCCAGCATTCTTTCTACCACGTATTATCACCTCTGTCTACTATATGTAACTTAACCAAGTAAGGGAAGGGGTTTGGGCTCTTTAGAGTGACTTCTCTACCACTGGTATTTCTGCTTAACCACAGATTACCCAGAAATTTTAATTCATCCTTCCCGAGAGCATGCTGGGAAATGGAAGTTGCTCTATTGTTTTAAGAATGAGTATGACTAAAGGAAGTAGCTTGTCACAAACTTCTGTCTTTCCCTTCCTTTGATCTAAATAACTGTGTCTAAGGTGCATCCGAGGTTAATATAACTCTATTGAGCAATGCAAAAGTTCAAGGGTGGGGAGAATTCCGAGAAAGGGTGACTTCAACAATCAGCCTTATATCAGGTTTCTTTTAGTAGTCTTTAATGGTCGTCAACTGAGTTCAAAGTATTAGAAAGGAGTTCCGATTTTCTCCTTTGGCAATTCTTCCTTCAAGTTGCCTGCTTTCTCCTCCCTAGGCAACTCTGGTTAGTAAATATTAATTTACTCCCAATTACTAATGACAAGTACAAGAAACGCCTACATCCATCAGCGGTCCTGCCTTAGGACAAGCATTTGTCCTTCAAAGCATTCAGCCAGTCAGCAATTAGAAGTAATAGTGACTCCAGGCGAGGGGATGGGGAGCAGGCGACCTCCTTCTCCAACCCAGCCAAGCTCTGAGCCCACAGCAGCCCTGGTGGTCCTGGGAGCGCCTCACTTCAGAGGAGAAAGTCAAGAAGGCAATTTTGTAAAGCGGCAAATTAGACCCAGAGCAATCAAAAAGCCTGAGAAAAACGCTCGGATTCTGAGAAGGGAATTTTGGAGGCAAAGCTCCTTCTCAACCAGCGGAGTCTTTCAGAGGCTGGATGGGGAGGGGAAGAAAAAATCAGCTCCTAAAGCAGCCAGGATAAGAGAGCTTAGAATAGTTTAAGCGGGTCCAAATGTGGCCTGCTGGGTGTAAAAGATTAATTGGTAGGGAATCAAAGAATTAGAAAATGTGCGATTTGGGAGGGACTTTAGAACATAGACTATGAAAGTTAGGAGAGATCTTAGAGAATAGGATCTAAACCGTAAGCTGGGAAACAGATCCTAGAAATCATTTCATCTAACACTTTCATTTCATAGATTAGAAAACAAAAACCTAAGGAGAGGAAAGTGATTTACCTATGGTCACCAGGATTAAAAAACAGGTTTTCTGCCTCTGAATTTCTTCACTTTCTACCCTCTTGTCAATAATTAAAAATCAGGTCTCATCCTTTTTTAAATAGCCGCAAGATAAGAGCTCCTTCACTCCCAATTGAATGGTCCAAGTATATGAAAAGATAGTTTTTAAAGGAAGAAATCCAAGCCTTAAATAGCCATTTGGAAAAAAAAAACAACAACCTGCAAACCTGCAAACAACTAATAATTAGAGAAATGCAGGATAAAAGAAGTCTGAGATTTCCCTTCACACCCATCAGATTGACAAAGATAACAAAAAGGGGAAATGATCATTGTTGTAGGGGACTGTAAAAAAATGGACACAGTGCATCATTGATGGAATTATGAATGGGTCTAGTCATTCTGGAAAGTAGTATGCAGCTAGTATGCAGCTAGGTTCAAAATACTATTAAACTGTTCCTACCCTTTGACCTAGTGGTATCCCTATTTTATTAATTGATATAAGTGAAGTGAGCAGTTCCAGAAAACAATTTGTAAAATAACAACATTGTAAAGACAAGCCACTTTGAAAGACTTCAGAACTCTGATCCATGCAGTGATCAACCAATATTCCAAAAGACCCAATAAATATGTTACTTGGCTACTAACAGAGAAATGATAGACTCTGGTACAGATTGGACTATACATAGTGTATACGTGTGTGTGTGTGTGTGTGTGTGTGTGTGTATATAGGGGGGCAGCCTATGTGGGAATGTGTTTTGATTGACTATGCATATTTGTTGCAATGGTTTGCTTTTCTAATGGGATAGGGATTTGGAAGGGAGAGAAAATGTTATGTTAATTGAAAAAATACATTAAAAATGGCTGCAATGTAAGGGCTTTGGGAGGTGAGGAAGAATACCACAAACACTTTTCAGACCCCAGACTCTATATATAGTTCACAACATTGCCATTCTTACACATAGGCAGACTAGATGGTTGCCTACCATCCACCTTAACTCCTTCTTCCTCCTGCTGGTTGGTCTTTAAATTTTATTTCCCAGGAATATATGCTTAATGAGAGCTTGGAATAAGATGCAGACAGTTCAGAAGGGAAACCCTAGGAACTGGCACACAATGAGAGGTCAGTGAGTAATTATAGAACCTTTCCTATGAACAGAGAAGAATAATAAGCTTGGGATGAAGACAAATCATGGGTTTTTGAGCAAGTCCTTTCTGCTCTCTGAGAACCTTTCCTCTTCTGTAAAATGAATGAGTAAAATGTAAAATGAAGCTCCCTTTCAGTTCTAAATTGTAAGATAGCTAAGTGCTGAAGTATATAGAATGGAGTCAAGACCAGAATTCATATGTAGCTTCAGATATTTACTAGCTGTGTGACCTTGGTCAAGTCACTTGATTCTATTTGCCTTGGTTTCCTCATCTGTAAAACGATCTGGAGAAGTTATTGGTAAACCACACTGGTATCTTTGACAATAAAAATACCAAAACAGTTTTAAGAATTGAACATGACTGATCATAACTAACCAACAACAGTCAATCAATCCTTGTATCATCAGCTGGTCAGAGAGGAATGAATGTTTTGATGCCATCAAATCTTCCCAGAGGTCTTCTGCTGAGATGTTGAAGACTTTAAGGTCTACAATGCAGGGGAGATTGACACTGTTGAAATGACAGATTCTTAAAGTATCATGGGACATCCATGAATTATTTGCTCTTGTAATATGAACAAGCCACATTCTTATTCATTCATACTTTCCCATGATGGCATCTATTACTCCTGTTCTTCCTCTTTATCCTGTACCTATTAAGTGCTGTACCTTGTTCACACTGATCATTCATGTCTCCCTTGCCCTCTGCATGATTTTCAGTTCTCCTGAGACCTCTAGTTACATGACTTTTAGCCATACAAACTGATAGGATGCTGGTGTTAAGATGGGTCTTTGGTTCAGGGAGAAGTTTAGGGTCATTATAAGAACTTTTTGATATTCTTTAAGGTACTCCAGCCCACTGTGCTCTCCATCCTATTAAATTCAGGGCTCAACTCCTTGGCTATTTTCAGTTTTTGTCCAAGATTTATATACTAATGCATAAGTTGTAAAAATGCTTATGAACTTACATAGAATAGTCTAAACAATAGATATTTTTAAATCTGCTTTAGCTTTTCCTGTGTGATCATTTAGACCAAACTTTTAAGTCATGATGGATCTCATTCAGAAGGTTTTTCGAAATCTCACCAGAAGAAAACAGAAGTACTTACAGACTTTTGGAACACCCTTGATAGATAGCAAAGTATGTATAAATGTTGATATTGTCATTATTGATATTTTCTCAGCCATTATTTTGGATGGAAGTAAGGTCTAATTTTTTTTTCATGCTTTTGCTATCTTTCCCAGATACTTCAAGAGTCAGTCTCTCAGTGCTCTCACAATGTTTTTGCATATCTCTCTACTAAGTGAATTAAATATTTGTTGGTGAAGATGGTATTTTTTTTTAGACTTTACACATTCTTCATTATGGCAGCAGACTTGTGTGAAATTATTGTAAACAGTGTCAATGTTTTTTCTTTCATCCATCCTACTTTTAAACATTAACAACATGTTTAAAAAGATCAGGTGAGTTTCATTGTGTACCACATATTTTAAACTTTTTCCTTTATGTTTCCATTAAATTTAAAAATAATGTTTTATTAAGGATTTTTACATATTTTAGTCATTTCCTAATTTATCATTTCCTATCCAACAAGTGGATAAATAGCAAAGTAGAGCAATATATACAAGTATTTATTTTATACATTCATACAAATATTGTATAACAAAGAGAAGCAATTTAAACAAAATAAGTCAACACAATGGGTCTTTCTAATAATGTGCACCACATCATATACTCATAATCCCCTACATTTTCATGAAAGATAGGAGTACATTTCCTCTTCTCTTCTCCAGGGCCAAGGTTGGTCATTGCAATTATAACATATTTTTTTAATTTTCAGTTTATATTCTGTTGTTTCATTTGTTTCATATTAATTTTGATTTTTTTCTCTAACAAGTCATTGACCCATTGGATTCAGGAATGACATCAGTGTTTGTTTTTGTTTTTGGTCTTTTGTAATGAAATTTTCTGTTTGCCTTCTCTTTGGTTGTGTATGTATTATCCTTCTCCATTCCATTATTACCTCCTCAAGAGCAGGGTTTATATCATAAATCCTTGTCTCCTTGGTGCCTTGTACATAGTAAGACTTTGATAAATGTGTCTTAAGGTCAGTTTGAGCAGACTCAACTTGAATGTCAGCACATGGAAGACAGAGGGGGGGCTTCCTACTCTCCTCAGAAATTATTCCCTGGGCTAAAAAGGGCAAGTTAAGACATTCTCTTGATCTGCCTTGGTGTAATAGTTGGAGATCCAGCCTTTGGATGTGAGGCATGGAGAATGTGGAGAATGAAGTATGGATATGGTTGTGCTTAAAGTGAAGATGTATATGCATAGATTAGTGGTGGGCATCCGAGAAAAAGGAGTAAGCATATCTTATTCAGAGTGGTATTTGAGTGCCAGAGTCCCAGGAGCTTGAGAGAAAGCCTTCATTTGGAGCAAAATGGAAAGAATGACTATGGGGGCAAGGCTGAGTTTGTATACCCTACTGGTACTGCTGAGCTTCTCTGCTATTTACCTCAGTACCTTCCTACAGTCATGTCCATACAAGGAGAGCTTGAATGGCATAATTTAATCCCTCGTATTCTCTATACAGGAAAGAAGAAAACCCTAAAGGTGAGATGTGGGCAGGGGATAGGTATAAACAGATATGCAACTTCACTTAAGAACTTAAGAAGGGAAGAGTGGCTCCTTTTTATATCTTTAACTTAATTTTTTCTATTACATGTAGAAACAGTTTTTGACACTTGTTAACTGACATTTCTTGATTCAGATTCTCTCCTTCTTTCCTTCTTCTCTCCTCTATAGAAGGTGGTAAATAGTCTAATATAGGTTATACCAGTGCGATACATATTTCCATATTCTTCATGCCATAAAAAAGACACACATCACACATACAATAAAAACTCATGAAAGAAATGAATTGAAAGATGTCATATTTTGATCTTCAGTCTGAAATTGACAACTATAGATAGCATTTTCCATCATGAGACCTTTGGGGTTATCTTGGAACCTTGCATTATTCATAATAGTTTAGTCCTTCACAGTTGAGCATCATACATTATTGCTGTTAGTATGTACAGTGTTCTCCTGATTCTGCTCATTTCACTTGGTTTCTGTTCATATAAGTCTTTCCAGGTTTTTCTAAACTCATCCTGTTCATTATTTCATATGACACACTTGTATTCCATTACAACCATATGCCACAAGTTGTTCAGCTTTTCCTCAATTTATGGACATCCCCTCAGGTTCCAATTCTTTGCCACTACAAAAAAAAAAAAGCTGCTAAGAATATTTTTAGAGGACAGTTAGGTAGCTCTGTGGATAGAGAGCCAAGTAAAAAAATGGGAGGTTCTGAGTTCAAATCTGACCTTAGATACTTCCTAGCTATGTGACCCTGGACATGACATTTAACCATCTTTGTCCAGCCTTTACCATTCTTCTGCCTTGGAACTAATACAGAGTATTCTAAGATGGCAGATAAAGGATTTTGACATATACATAAATATGTTTTTTGTAAAATAGGTCCTTTCCCCCTACTCTGATGAGAGTGGATCTTGAATACTTGAATCGATTGAATTATTATGGGTTCAAATATTATTTTGCCTATTAACTACTATTAAACAGGGGTGGTAAGGAGTTTATCTGGTCTTTCAGAAATCAACAAAAGAATGCTTAGAAATAATTAATTACCTATAGTGGTTCTCCAGTGTACCATACCCTACTTCACTGTTCCCACTTTAGAAGAGCAGTAAGACCTCTCCCACATTGACAAAGGATGCCAAGGTGGACTATGGAGGAACATGGAACGTATGCATTAGGGACTCTTGCATTCCAGAAAAATCCCCCAGTCTTATACATGTTCCTTATTCCCTATGGCAACAAGCCACAAAATGTACCTCTACTTGAGCTTGGAAAGGGAGATACTATGATACCAGACCCCAATAAATATGCCAACCCTGATCCACAACATGTTGAAATTGCCACTCCATGGTGGAAGCTGCCACTCTACAATAGAAGCTTCTATGCTATAGTAGAGCTGCTTCTCCATATTACCAGCTCCAAAGAAGCTATTATACTAGCCCCTGGGCTTATCCATCAGCCCTAAGGCTACCTGATTAGCATGAAGACTATTCTACCATCTATTATACCGTCATAAACCACCTCTTCTTCAAATAAAATTCTTTTCTTACTTCGGGATTGGAGTCTCCCATTCTTGGGACAAGACCCTGCTACAAACTTGGGTATGTTTCTCCCACATCATTGTTATTCATCTGTTTCAGTCATGTCTGACTCTTTGTGGATGCATTTGGGGTTTTCTTGGCAAAAACACTGGAGAAGTTTGCCATTTCCTTCTCCTCCTCATTTTACAGATGATGAACTGAGGCAAGCAAGGTTAAGTCACTTGCCAAGAGTCACACATCTAGTAAAGTGTCTGAGGTCAGATTTGAAGTTAGGAAGATTCATCTTGGCACTCTACTATATCATCCAGCTGCCTCTGATGCTTCATGTCTGTATTACCTTAGACACATCACTCTCTGGGCCTCAGTTCATTTATTATGTAGATGAGAGAGTTAGACTAGGTGGCCTATAAGTACTTTTCTAATTCTAGAATTATGAGATCCTTGGTGCCAAGTCCATCTTGCTTAATGAAGGTGATAATGATTCAAAGGCAGTTTGGTATAGTGGTATGATCATGTAATTTGGAGTCAGGTGGTTGAGTTATCTGGGGTCTGGACTCTAGGTGTTCCATGAACTAACTATAAACTATATATAACATATATAAATATATATGCTATTTCCTCTGTCAGATGAGGGTAAAAAAATCTTTTCCTTGCCCTTCTCCCAGGACTGTTCTGACTTTTACATTTGCACATTATCTTTACACTATTTTACCATTTTGCCAAGTTCTTTGAAAAAATGTATCTTTTAAAAATTTTTAATTAATTTGTTCATTTGTTATATTAACAAACCCAGTTAACTCCCCCCTCCTCTCTCCTCATTAGAGAAGGTATCATTTGACAAAAAGATAGATGTATATACAATACTACATCTTGCTTGTCTCCGTTTAATCAGTTCTTTCTCTGGAGGTGGACATATGAAAATCATTCTTCAAACAATATTTCTGTTGCTTTATATTTTTTTTCATTTATGCTTGTTTCACTCCTCATAATTTCATGTAGATCTTTTTATGTTTTTTCAAAATTAATCTGCTCCTCATTTCTGATGGTGTGGTAGTATTAAATCACAATCATATGCTACAACTTGTTTAGACATCCACAATTGATGGGCACCCCTCCAAGATCTTTTTTTTTCATAGAATTGTAGCACCTCAGGGCTAGATGGGATCTCAGGGTTCATTAAATCCAGTCTAAGCCTGGGCAATAATACTCAACACTCCCAAAATTTTTTTGTCCAATATCTTCCTGAAGACCTTCAAGAAAGGAGAAACTACCTTCTCCTAAGGCTGTACATTCCCTTTCTACACAGCTCTTGCTGTCAAGAACTCCGCAATCACTTCCACTAAACTCTTCCTCTCTAGAGCTTTCACCCAATTCTTCTAGTTTGACTCTTTGAGGATAAACAGAAAAAAATGGAATGACTTTTCCATTTGGTGGCCCTCAGAATACACAGATTGGCATTGTATCATACACTGCAACTTCTCTTTTCCAGAATAAACATCCCCATTTCCTTCAACTGATCCTTCTATGTAATGGCTTCTATTTCCTATGCTACAGTGATTTCCTTTCATGAAAATGCCTCAGCTTAGCCTAACATGTGGTATCCAGTCCTGAACATAAGCCTCCAGATATGATCTGGAGTTAAACCCATTAACATCTCATGTCATCTATGAGATCTGTATTTATAAATATCAACACCTCCATTTTCCAGATGAGGAAATTAAAGGTCAGAGATGTGAAGCAATTTACCCAAGGTCACACACATGGTAGTAGAACTAGAACATGAACTGAAAGTCTCCTGACTCCAAGTCCAAGTCTCTGTGCCCTAAAATGCGCTCTCTGGATTATCTGGAGAGGTGGTCAGACATAGTGATGGAGGTGACATCTAGGACATTATCTATGTGACCTGGAGCATACTGAGCCTCAGTTTCCCTCATCAATAAAATGGTAATAATAATTGAACTACTTCAAGGGACTGTTGCAAAAAAAGTCCCTTTTTGATTCTCACAACATTATTTAGGTGTGAATTTTTATTATTAATCTGACTGGACTGGAGGGAGGTGCTGATGAAGAAATCAGCCAGTTATAACACTGGAAAGGTTAGTCAGTGTACATCCTCGAATATAATTTTGAGGAGTTTTGAGGCAGAGCAGAGTTTGTTGCTAGTGGCTCAGTGGATAGGGAACTGGGCTTGGAATCAGGAAGGCTCATTGTGAGTTCAGATCCAGCCGCAGATACTTCCTAGCTATGTGATCCCAGACAAATCATTTAACTCTGTTTGCCTCAGTTTACTCATCTAGAAAATGAACTGGAGAAGAAAATGGCAAACCACTCCAGTATCTTTGCCATGAAAACCCCAAATGGAGTTACAAACAGTTGGATATGACTGAAATGACTTGACAAACACAATGGTAGCTGGTTTGTAACTGAATATGTATTTTTAGCAAATTGCTATGGGATACTGGGAGGTTAATGACTTCTCTGGGACCATGTTGCTGATATATGCATGAGGAAGAACTTGAATCCAGGTCTTCCTGAATGCAATCTATTAATTCATGCTGTCTAAAATATATAAACAGTAATAATAATAGTAAAGCTATAAAGATTATTTAGTTTGATTCATTTTATAGAGAAGGAAAAAGAGGCCAAGATAGGTAAAGTGATTGACCCCAATTTCCTATTGTAATTAATTGTAATTAGGAAGTTGGCATTTGAATTCTAGTTCTGATGCTAGATCTGAAGTTCCTTCTACAACATCGAGTCTCACGCTGAATTTTTTTTTTATGGAGATAATAGGAAGCTGCTGGGGGTTTTGACTCCAGAATGTCTGCAACAATATTGTTTTAGAAAGGAAAAGATATAGAAAAATAGATATTTTGAACTCTGTGGTTTGTAAATTCAGCTCGTGCAGCTGATGTGCAAAGTCTGTGGGTTATGTATGCCATCCTAAGATGACAGAACAATTCCATCAGCTCAGCCTCGATTCTGAATCAGAAGCTGAATTCCACAGCTGGTTCAGTTCCTCACTCCCTTGGGAGGAGCTCAATTAATGCTGATTAATGGCAATGATGATCATGAAGGCAACTGTACGTGAAATGGCTAGACACATGAGACACTTTGAGAACACATTGAACTTGATTGAAAACAGAGAACCAACCATTTCTGGGAAGCCCATCTCAACCCAAACTAGGCAATTTGAAGCTCAGAGAACTTGGAACCAAGCTTCTAAACTGCCTGGATTTTAGCATAGAGAATAAATGAATAAGTCACCGTCATGTAGTGGAAAGTACAGAACTTGGAGTCATGGAGATCTCAGACCTAAATTCTATCTCTGAAACCTACTAGTTACACCTGTCATCTAGGTGACCCTAGGCAAGTCATTGTATCTCACCAAGATTCAGTTTCTTCAGTTTACAAAATGGGAATACTAATTTCTGCCCTAGGTACTTTTAAAATTATCTGGAAAAGTGACCTTTGAAAATGTCAAATTTATAACATTTCTTCTGTACCTACTTTGATCAGGAAAAGAAAAAAATACAAGATATAGTTCTTCCTTTTACAGAATTTATAATCTGATAATACTAAAGACAATAATACCCTATATTTCTAGTCCCGGAAAGTTTATAAAGCACCTTTCTCATAATAGTACTATAAGGTAGGAAGAACAACAATCATTTGTTCTCACTTTACAGATGATTGTGAGTGAGATTCTGAGAGTTTGATTCATTTAGGATCAAAAAGTTCCATGCCCAAAGGGCTTTAAAAGACTGCCTGCCCTTTGATCCAGTCATAGCACTGCTGGGTTTATACCCCAAAGAGATCATAAGGAAAAAGACTTGTACAAGAATATTCATAGCTGCACTCTTTGTGGTGGCCAAAAATTGGAAAATGAGGGACTGCCCCTAGATTGGGGAGTGGCTGAGCAAATTGTGGTATATTTGGTGATGGAATACTATTGTGCTCAAAGGAATATTAAACTGGAGGAATTCCATGGGAACTGGAACAACCTCCAGGAATCGATGCAGAGTTAAAGGAGAAGAACCAGGAGAACATAATACACAGAGACAGATATACTGTGGTACAATCAAATGTAATGGAAATCTCTACTAGCAGCAATGCAATGACCCAGGATAATCCCAAGGAATTTAAGAGAAAGAAGCTATCCACATCCAGAGAAAGAACTGTGGGAGCGGAAACACAGAAGAAAAACAATTGCTTGATCACCAGTTTGATGGGGATATGATTGGGGATGTAGACTCTAAAAGATCACCCTGGTGAAAATATTAATAATATGGAAATAGGTCTTGATCAATGACACATGTAAAACCCAGTGGAATTGCTTGTTGGCTATGGGAGGGAGTAGAAGGAGGAAATGGAAAGAATATGAATCATGTAACCATGGAAATATATTCTAATTAATTAATTAAACAACAAAAAAAGGTCACAAAGTTCCAAAGTATAATTGTTCATTTTCTATACTTAAATCCTAGCAAGGATCTTGTACATTTCAAGTACCTAAATGTTTATTGAATTGAATTCTTTAATTTGGTTTGCAAATCAAAGCAATACTACATAAATGTTAAATAATAAATATAATATCATTATTACAAAAATAGTTGTAAGATTAATATGCAACTGATTGAATGACCAGTCTCACACAGTTATCAACAATTAAATGTCAGTTTGTCAATAGATTTCCAATGGAGTCCCAATAGTGTAAAACACTTTTATTAGTGACTCAGATAAAGGCAAGGGTAGTAGGCTTATCAAATTTGCAAATGACACAAAGCTGGAAAGGATCACAGACACATTGGATACTTTCCCATCTAAAAAGATCTTGATATACTAGAACATTAGACCAAATCTAATAAAATGAAATCAAACAGAATCCAATATAAGGTCATGTATTAGGGCTTAAAAATCAGTTTCATGATGGAATAGACATAGTCAGAGAGATTGAGAAGATTTAGTGTACCGAAAGCTCAATATGAGTTATGAGTATGATACATCTCAAGATGGGGATAGGCAAGGTCAGACAGTAGTTGAAGATCAAGGAGATTTGGTGTACTGAAAGCACAGTATGAATTAGGGATGTAATACAACAGCCAAAAATGTTAGTACAATCCTTGGCTTCATTGAAGAGCACATAAATTACAAGAATAAGGCAGCAAAAGTCCCTTTTTATACTTTACCCCAGTCATACTACATCTGGAGTATTTTGTTCAGCTATGATCCCTATAGCAAGGCAGGCAATAAATAAGGAATACGAGCAAATATATCCAGAGTAAGGCAATCAAGATTGTGTCTCAAGATCATTTCATAAGTTAAAGAAACTAAGAGTATTCTGCTTGAGAGAGAGAGAAGATTTGGAAGGGATACATGGTTTTCTTCAAATATCTGAAGGGCTATCATGTGGAAGAACAATTAAATTCATTCTTTTTGTCCCCAGAGGACAGAATCATGAGCAACATAAAAGTGTGGAAAGTACAAAGAGTTAAATTTTGTTTTAATGCTGTTAAAAAGTCCTTCAAGAATTAGAGTAGCTAGAAGGGGAATTGGTCTGCTAGATGACCACTTATTATTGGCTATGCGGTAATGGTGATTCCTTTTCAGATATTAGTTGGATTACATGGTCATTGAGGTCCTTTCTGATTGTAAAATTATATGATCACTTGATTCCATAATTAGTGAAGACAATCCAAAAAGCTTGGTATAGTATATAAGTATTTCTTAAGTTTAGAGGACAGAGGCAGAAAGGAAGAGTGCAAAAAAAAGGACATTGGTTTGGGAGTCAGAAATCAAAAGTTCAAGTTTTTGTTCCTCCATCAACTTGCTTTGTGATTTTTGAGCAAATCTTATTACTCTCTGAGCCTCAATTATCTCATCTGTAAAAAGAGTATGATCTAGGCACTGTACTAAGTTCTTTACAATTTTTTTCACATCTGATCCTCACAATAAGCCTGTAGGATAGGTGCTATTGTGATCCCTACTTTAAAGTTGAAGAAACTGAGGCAAGTAGAGGTTAAGTGACTTGCCCTGGCTCACACAGCTAAAAAGTGTCAAAGGTTAGATTTGAACTTAGATTCTTCCTGACTTGAGACCCAGTACTCTGTGCCCTGTGGCACCACCAGTGGATTCAAAAGTCCTGTTCTAGTCAGTATTTTATAGTTCCCCTGTGATCCTTTGATCGTCAAGGGCATGGCATTCAATATCAAAAGCTTAAGTTTAAGAAGCCACTTATTAACTTTGGGTAAGTCACTTCATCTTCTTGGCCTTTGTTTCTCCCTTTGTAAAATGTAGATCATGTTAATCCCTGCCTTATTCACTTCCTAATAGGACTATCATGAGGTTTGGATGATATAATGTTTATAAACTATTTCGTAGATTTAAGGACTCTAGAGATTTTTAGTTTGAACAGCCCAGAATCATCCTGGCCAGTGTGAATGCATATGTCCTCAATTCTGTTGTTTGCCACAACTTGGTGATTAAATTATGGCTAATTAGGAACTAGGTGAGAATTTAGAATTCCTCTAAACCATATTACTCATTTTATTGACCAGGAATCTCTGGTTCCAAGGGGTAAAAGTTATGCCAAAGTCTTTTAGTAGATTTTCCTACTCCTTCTTTTTCTTATTAAGACTTCCTCTATAAATAACTAGCATTTATAGAGAACTTTAAGGTTTTTGAGGTGCTTAATAAATATCTCATTATGTTCTAATACCAAAACTGTGAGGCAGGTACTGTATTTTGCAGAGAAGGAAACTGATACAGATATTGCCCAGTTTCATACATTTAGTGTTTGAGACTGGATTTGAACCCCCATTCAATATTATTCATTATGCCACTCAACCCCCAGCTACCTGTACACTGATGTGCCAAGCCTCCACCCAATATCTCTTCCTCAGCCCTTTAGAACCAAAGGAAGCCTTGACTGAGAAGAAAATGCAAGATTATTGATATTTCATTCCAGTTCTGGCCCCTTGCAGAAGCTCCCCTGAGATTTACCCAGTTGGCAGAGGAGGACTTTAATTTAATTTTAATATTAAGAAAGTTTCCTGGTTGGAGATTCAGTAGGAATTTAGCTACATCACTGTTCAGGAAGATTATTTTGACTGCTATGTGGAAGATATATTGGAAGGGGTAAAGACTGGAAGCAAGGGAGTCAATTAGGATATAATTACAGGAGTCTATATAAAGGGTTTTTAAGACCTGATCTAGGGGAGAAGCTATGTGAGAAGACAGAAGGGGGTAGATATAAAGGATATGTTGGAGGCAACTGACTAAATATATGGTGTGAAGGAGAGGGAAAAGTTGAAGATATCCCCAAAGTCAATTTTTAAAATAAAGGGATTCTTTCCCAGCTCCCAGGACCTCCAACTTCTAACTTCTAGAAGAAGTAGGTTGCATGATTTAAGAGAAGATCAACCTACTCATGTATAGCCATTGTCTTAAATGTCACCCATATGTGGGAAAACAAATTTTAAAAGCATATTGTCCATAAAGGAGATCAGAAATGTTTTCAGGTTTGTGTTTACTGAAATGGAATGATGGGTTAGGATCACTTACAGTTTCCTACCATAGAGCCATATGCAAAGCCTTGTAGATAAAAAGGAACTTAGTTGAAATTCTGACTTCAGTGCTATAAGACCCAGAGTAAGTCATCTTTTCTCTTCATCTATAAAATAAAGATAATGGCACTTTTAGTGCCTTCTTCACAAGGTTGTTATGAAGAATTATTTTCATAAACCTTCAAGCACTATTATTTTATTTAATGATGATACATTGTTTGTTTTCATTCATATAGACATTTTTTCATTTCATCCTTTATCTTGAAGATCTTTATTGAATATGGAGAACCTGAGGGTTAGAAGGGACCTCAGAAATCTAATCAGGCCTCCCACCTAGGGTAGGAATACCTTCTACACATCTGTGACAAGTGGACATCCAGTGCAGGCTGGGCCCCTTTCAGAGATGAGAAACTCCTGTCTTAACCATCAATAATATAGATCTATGAGTCTATGAATATGTGTGTGCGTATAAATAAAGTCAAGGGTTCAGACCCACTGGAGATCCACTAGTCTTCCATGGGTCTCAGGGGGGAATGTATAAGTGGAGATTTTGAGCCTTAGACTTCATTCCCCAGAAGTCCTTGGTATTTCCCAGAATTCCCTATAATCTCTCCCACATCTCCACATTGGTGAGATCACTTTATTGGTATTTAACTGGCAGTAATGCCACCCATGTTCTCTCTTCTTGCATGATGTAGCATGAACAGTGATGGTGGTAAGGTAGGGAAAATTTTAAATGGGCTAACCAGTCATCGGCACATGATTTTTATTTTGTATCCTCTTTATTCCTTGATCTCTAATGATCCTTAATAAAACTCATAAATATAATATTTGTATTATTAGAGATATAATTTAATTTTTATGTGTGTGTGTGTATGTGTAAGAGAGAGACAGAGACACAGAGAGAAAGACAGAGCCAGAGAAAGTTCACTTCTTGCTTGCATGGAATAATCTGTGATTCTAAAAGAAGTATCATTGGAATGTCTGAAACAGAATAAAAACTCATATTTCTAGAGCATTTTTCTTCATCCACACTGGGAAGTATGTGGTATAAGCACTATCAACCTATCTTATGGATAAGGAAACTCAGGTTCAGGGAGGTTAGTGACTGCCCAAAGTCATAAATACAGTTAGTAAGTGGCAGACCTAGGTCCTCTGAATCCTTTTTTGTGTACTTTTCACTGTCAATCCACAGAAATTCAGTAGAAATAAAGGCAACTGAAAGTGATAAATGTATTTATCTCTAGGGACATTCATTCCTACCTATGGAAATTCAGGACTGGAAGACATACTTTGTCAAGTTTATCCCATCCTGGTGATCTGGGTTTTGAATCCTGGCCATAGAGATTTAAATTTTCAAGGGAAGCCAGGCCAACTATGACTTCTTATTTCAAAGAAGAGAGATCACTAATAAGATTCTTGAGTTTGAAATATTCAACACCCTCAAAATACATCCCAGTTGACTAACATGTGGTGGATCAGTTTCCACTTGGCTGAAAGCCCAGCCATGCCTAAGTATTTGTAGACTTTCTGAGTGGAAGGGAGCATAGGAATTGTCTAGTCCAACCACTCATTTATGAAGGGGAAACAAATAAGACCCAGAGTAAATGAATGGACCAAAATTTTTAAAAAGCATTTATTAAATGCTCACTGTATTCCAGGCTTTGTACAAAGCTCCAGAAAACAAAAACAAAAAGAGAGAGGTAAAGAAGAGAGGGAGAGGGGGAAGAGATAGTGAGGGGAAGAGAGAGGAGAAAGAGTGGGAAGATGGAGGAAGGGAGGGAGGGAGAGAGAGATATGGATGCAGAGTGTGGGGAGAGAGAGAAAGTACTTGCCCTCAAGGAGCTCACATTCTAGAAGACAAAAAATCATATGTATAGGGGAATGGTGCCCAGTAAAGGGAATTCTGGTTTGAGGAGTCATAGCCAATCTACCCTTTCTAGAATTACTTATACTGGTGGAGAAGGGGGAGAAGGCAGGGCTATCATTCTTTACTGGAATGGTTGAGATAAGATTTGAAGATGAAATCTAGTCTGGGCACAGATAACGTGCAGTGGGATAGCTGAATTTTCATTCACTTAGTAATGAATCAAGATGACTGACCACCAGAGTAGGAGTCCCTAATATGATAGTCGAGGGACTAGGGACATAGAGTAAGTTCAGCCCAAAGTCTTATGAAAATAATATTGGTCCAGGTTGGGAAAAGCAGGGCCATGAGTAATGGTAATGATAATGATGGTAATGATCTGGGTAAATCAACAAGAAATATGAAAATTAAACATGTTCTCATTTAGGTTCCTCATTTTAGTCAATGAACCATGATTCCATCAGTTCTGAATTGATGAATCCCTCAATGCCTCAGTAGACTTTCATTAGTTTATGTAATCAGAAAAATGTGATCATTTGTCACCAATCTGTCCTTCTTAACCGATCCTTCAAAAAACCTGTCCTCTCTGAATTCCCCCATCATGATTCCCCCATCTTCAGTAATCTTTGTGAGAAAAGGTCTACTTCCTAGAACCTAGGTCTTATAGCATCCAGCCTAGAATTTTTCTATTACAATATAGTAGCATTGATTCCAGAAAGTGTCCCAGTCTTGGAGAGCCTCCATATTTTTTAGATTTAGAAGATGAATCAGTGGTAGGCACACAGAAAATTCTAAAAGAATTTATGTTTATTGGGTTGAATTTTGTTCAATTTTTAATTGGCCCAGATTAAATAACTCCTTGTGTTCATAGCAAGTTGAGATATTTTAAGGAAATTTCAGGTTAGGAAGCTCCTTTTACAAGGGCAGGCTGAAACTTATATTTTTTTATGGAGTTTCCTAGATATTCCTAGGAATCTGTGTCTTGCTCAGTCACACAACTAGTATTGGATAAGAAATACAATGGAATATCAGTGGAATACATAATAGTAAATGACTGTGGTAATTAATTTAGTGTTTGACATACCCAAAGATTCAAGTTTTTAGGGGAAGAACTCACGATATGACAAAAACTGCCAAGCAAACTGGAAAACAATTTGGAAGAAACAAGACATAGATAAACATCTCACACTGTATGTGAAGATAAGGTCAAAATGGACAAATAATTTAGATACATATGGTGATACCACAAATAAACTAGTGGAAAATGTAAAAATATACTCATCAAATATGTGGATAAGGAAAGAGTTTATGACTAATCAAGAGAAAGAAAAGATCACAGGTATTAAAAATATTATTTTGAAAATGTGAAATTTAAGAAGATTTTGCACAAATAAAACTAATATAGTCAAAATTAGAAGGAAAACAGAAAACTAGGAAAAACAATTACAAATTTATCTGACAAAGGCCTCATATCTTAAATATATAAGGAGCTGAGTCAACTTTACAAAAATAAAAGCCATTCCCCAATTGATAAATGGTCAAAAGATATGAACAGACAATTTTCAGAAGACATAAAAACTATCAATAGTTACATGAAAAATACTATAAAATACTATTGATTGGAGAAATGCAGATTAAAATATTTCTGAGATACTACCTCATATACATCAGATTGATTAACATGATGGAAACAGAAAATAAAAGATGCTGGAGGAGATGTGAAAAAATTGGTACACTAATGCATCATTGGTGTAGTTGTGAACTAGTCCAATCATTTTGGAGAACAATTTGGAACTCCACCCAAAGACTTATCAAACTGTGCTAATCTTTTAATCCAGCAACATGACTAGTAGACCTATATCCCAAATAAATCAAAGAAAAGGGAAACAAATGTGTGTGTGTGCAGAGAGAACATTATGCTGAATATAATGGTATATAGAGAAATATAAATAGTTATTTCATTAGTAGCTTTTTTTAGCAATACCTAAATTTGTCTGACTTCAGTTTACCTCTCTTAGGCAATCAGCCCTCATAACAAAGAATTTAAACAATGAAAAAGAGGATGGAGCTAAAATAGGCAAAATGAATCAACACATTTAAAAAAATCTGAATTATATGCAATAGTCTATACTCATGGACTTCCCACCTTTGCAGGGGGAAAAGGAGTGTTCAAGAAATTGTCTGTCTTCTCAGATCTTTTCTCTGGGGTCAGGCATAGTCTTTCTATTTCCACAATGTTAATTGCTTTGTAACTGTTCTTTCCATTTACATTGTTATAATTGTTGTGTGTATTGGTATCTTGAACTAGAGTATTTCAATTTTCCCCACCTCATGAAAGCCCTTTGAGGTGCTGAGGTGGACATAGCAGTGAACCTGGAGTCAGGAAGGTTTGAGTTCAAATCCAGCCTCCAACATTGCCTGGCTGTGTAAATGTAATTCCCTTAATCTCTGCTTGCCTCAGTTTCCTCAATTATAAAATGAGTTGTGAAGATCAAATGAGATATTTGTAAAAACCCTTGGCACATAATAGGTGCCATATAAATGTTTATTCCTTTCATCATGTTTGCCTCCAGAAATTATTCTTTACCTCAAAGGAAGTACCTTTATTTTTTAATTTTTATTTAGAATATTTTTCCATGGTTTATCTTTTTTGTTGATATATTTACTATGTTCTTCCATGAACTCATTTAATGTTGAACATAATGCTAATTTATAATTCAATTATTTCATAATAATAATGTTAGCTCATATGTATATGACATTTCTAAGCTTAAGCATTTTTAAGAACTTTAAGGTTTGCATAGCAATTCATAGACATTATCTCATCTGAACCTCACAAAAGCCCTATGAGATAGGCACTGATATTCCCTTTTTACAGATGAGGAAACAGATCTAGGAATGGAAAGTGACCTCCTCAAACACAAAAAGAGAGAGGGCTAGCAGAGAGTGGGAATTAGGATCCCTATCTCTCAAGGCAAGACTCTTTCTAGCATGCCACTTTACAACATGGCTGACCTGGCTTGCATTGGAAGAGATTGGTTTTAACACTTGGCTTTGTGCTTCCAACCTAGTAGGAGCTTAGTAAATTGTTGGTGAATAAATATTTAAAGTGTTATATTAAAGGATTGGAAATGGACAATTTGGAAAGAGGTCAATTCATCTGAATTTCTGATGGAATCCCATTTGAAGAGATTGAGCTAAAAAGTAGGCAATGCCCATAGATTAAAGTCTCTTCAGTACTCTAGGTAATCAGGACATACCAGGGGCCTAGAATCTGGGCATCTCTGCAATGAATAAGCTGACAAGTACTTACTGACCACAGACTCTTGGCTGTTGGGGAAACAAAAAAAAAATCATTCATTTTAATTCACTATATTGGAATGTACCAAGGTGAAATTCAGCAAATACTTATTAAATGTCTAGCATGCAAGACACATAATAGAGTGGACCCTTTGTCTTGAAGAGTTTGCAATCTAATTGGATTAATGCAACAAATATCCTTGAAACAATTAGAAATGAATTAATACAAGATACTCCACAATCAAGGGCTACATTTTGCTGTTAAAGCTCAGAGAATGAGATTAATTTGGGCTGTACCAATTCCTGAGGGCTTTGGGGAGTAGGTAGGATTTAAACAAAGTAAGGTTTGATAGTAATGATCTACTTTTAACAATTCAAATCAGCCAATTTTTTGATCTACTGTGATCAGCAGAGTACTATGCTAGATACTGGGGGAGATGCAAAATTCAGTCCTTGCCTTCATGGAACTTAAAGTCTCAAAGAAAGATAAAGCTCCAATGCAAATATTTTAAAACACAATAGTATCTGTGTTGCCACATATGATCCTCACAAAAGCCTGATGAGGGAAACACTATTATCACTATTTTATAGTACAGTACATTAGAAAAGAAACAGGCAAGCCCTTCTCCCATCCATCTGTTCTTCTAGTGTCCCTCGTGGGAACAAGACACAGAGAACATATGGAATGATCCCATCAGTTCCCTAACTGGCCAATAAATCAGGGATAATGTCTCCCATCAGGGCAGTTAGGCGATGCAATAGATAGAGTGCTGAACCTAGAGTCAGAAAAACCTGAATTCAAATCTTAGTCACCAACTGTGTGATCCTGGACAAGTCACTGAACCTTGTTTGTCTCAGTTTCCTTATCTATAAAAGGAACTGGAGAAGGAAATAGCAAACCACTCCAGCATCTTCACCAAGAAAACCCCAAATATGGTCATGAACAGTTGGACATGACTGAAATGACTGAACAACAATAATGTCCCCCATCAAAACCCACAGTGTTTCAACCACAAAAACTTGAGACCAGGCTAGCTTGTGAGAAGTTTATCTAACCATTCGTATAGGAGACAGTATGGCATACAGCAGTGATGGTGAACCTTTTAAAGGTTGAGTGAATAAACAGCAATTCTCACACCACACGTGAACTGCCTCCTTACTCGAGGAAACACTTCCATTGAGCTGCTGGGTGACTTGAAAAATATCCTCAGGCATGATGGAGGCGGGAGGAGAGCAGTCCTCTCTGGTATGCATGCTATAGATTCACCAACACAGGCATAAAGAATAGAATGCTGTGCCTGGAATCAGGAAGACCTGGGCTCTAATCTTCTCTCATATACTTCCTAGCTTTGACCCAAAGCAAATTGCTTATTCTTCCTGAGCCTCAATTTCCTCATTGATGAATTGAGTATCATAAAATTTCCTACCTCACAAGATTATTGTAAGAATCAAATAAACTAATATTTATTAGGTGGTTTGCAAACCTCAATGTGTTATACAAATATCAACTATTATTATTATTTATCCAAACCAAGACAAATCAGGGATGCTGCAAATGGAGTGGAATGCAACACTTGCCTTCTATCCTTTTGTTGCAAATATGTACCTAAAATGCTTGGTATGCAATCAGTAAACCCAACACTTAGAGCAACTTGTTATGAGGTGTTGACTATGTTGCTTAAATGACTAGAATCTATCACAGAGGTAGTATAATCTCTAGGCTAAATGGTTTCTGAGTTTTTTGTTTTTTCTCCCACTTCTCATATTCTACTTTTTTATGTTCTATGGCAGGGGTATCAAATTGAAATAGAAAGAATCCCTGCAAGCTGTATATTGACTTAGAAAACCACAAATTAACATTATCCATGTTGTTTTATATATATATATATGTGTGTGTGTGTGTAATATATATATAATTTTAGAATATTTTCAATTATATTTTTATTTTAAAATTATGTTTTTATAAAATAATTTTACATTTTTATTTTAAATTTTTGAATTCCAAATTATTTTCTTCCCATAATTCCCCTTTCATTGAGAAGACAAACAATTTAATATAGGTTATACATGCAAAACATATTTCCACATTAGTCATTCTGTGGAAAAAACACAAACCAATCTTCCCCCCCCCCAAAATAAAAACAAGAAAAATAAATTTTAAAAAATGTATGCTTCAATCTGCATTCAGATTCCATCTATTCTTTCTCTGGAGATGGACGGCATTTTTCATCATAGGACTTTGGGGATTGTCTTGCATGATTATATTGCTGAGAATAGCTAAGCTATTGATAGTTGATCATTATACAATTTTACTGTTACAGTGTACAATGTTCTCTTAGTTCTCCCCTTTTCACTCTGCATCAGTTCATGTAACTCTTCCCAATTTTTTTTAAAATATATTTTATTTGATCATTTCCAAGCATTATTCGTTAAAGACATAGATAATTTTCTTTTCCTCCCCACCCCCCACCCCCCATAGCCAACGCGTAAGTCCACTGGGCATTAGATGTTTTCTTGATTTGAACCCATTGCTTTGTTGATAATATTTGCATTAGAGTGTTCATTTAGAGTCCATCCTCTGTCATGTCCCCTCAACCTCTGTATTCAGGCAGTTGCTTTTTCTCGGCGTTTCCGCTCCCATAGTTTATCCTTTCCTTATGAATGGTGTTTTTTTCTCCTGGATCCCTGCAAGTTGTTCAGGGACATTACACCGCCACTAATGGAGAAGTCCATTACGTTCGATTATACCACAGTGTATTAGTCTCTGTGTACAATGTTCTCCTGGTTCTGCTCCTCTCGCTCTGCATCACTTCCTGGAGGTTGTTCCAGTTCTTCCCAATTTTTTTGAAAGCATCATGCTTATGTTTTCTTATTTTCTTATAGCACAATAGTATTCCATCATAGTGATATACCCCAACTTGTTCAGCCATTCCCCCAGTCAATGGACATCCCCTCAGTTTCCAATTCTTTGCTACCACAAGAAGAGCTGCTATAAATATTTGTGTTTTTCACCTTTTTTTCCTATCTCTTTGGGATAGAGACCTAGTAGTGGTATTGGTGAGTCAAAGGGTATGCATAGTGCTATTGCCCTCTGGGCATGGTTCCACACCCACCTAACTGTACCATTGTATGTGCCAGATCTCTCCATTTTGTCTGCAAGAACTCCCTAAAGGATATTGTCTAAACTCATTACCTTCACTTCCTCCCCACTGACTTTCTCCTTAACCCTCAGTAGTCAGACTTCTGCCACTACCATTTAATTGAAAGTGTCCTCTTTCTAAGGTCAATAATTTCCAACTAATTCACTGCATATAAAACTAAAAAAGACTATAGAAACAGAGAAGACTCAATACACAAGGGAATAAAAAATAACTATAATACTCTATCCCAGCAGTGAGTTATCCCATCTGGGAGATTTATAAGTTTACTGCTCTGGGCAGAGTAACTATCAGGAGTAATCAAGACTGGATTCAATTCAAGTATTCTCCATCTGTACCAGGTTCCCTTCCTCCTTCAGCCATCCTTTAATCCCTCCCGGTATGTCTAATCATTTCATCACTATCACTTTTCTCCACAATCTTTGTTGGGCAGACTTCATTGATTTTCTCTACACTAACTCTCCTTCCCTGTTCCCTGTAGTTCAACTGGCATCCAGCAGAGGGTTCCCAGTCCCTATTTGCTCCCATCCTTTGGTTTAAGATTTTCCAAAGACAAAAATTCAATCGTATTTCTGGACTACAAATTCAAACAAACTCAGACTCTGTCTAGATACATAAGTCCACAGGAGGTGTATAAAGGGGTGCTAAACTCAGCCACTCAGTTGCTTATTTTGGAAACTGAAATCTGTTGAATAGCATGTAAGTTCTTGGTTGTTACTAAAATAAACATCTATTTGATGGAATTCAGTAGATTTCTTCAAACCTGTTAAAATAGCTGGGCAAAACCTGCCCCTCAGGAGCAGGGATTAGAGCAAATGCAGCTGCTACTCAGGGCTGTGCACCTGAGCTTCTGCACAATGGGGGCTTGACTAACTGGGACACTGATGGGGGGGGGGGAGAAGGGGAAATAAAATTTGCTGGATTTTCTCAAACTGACCCCTTAATTCTGCCTGTGTTGAATAAGTGATTATAAGACAGTGAAAAAAAGGGGAAGGAACTTCACTCAGTACAGTAAATCAGCACAGACATGGTAGCTTGGAATTACCAGGTGCCTTTCATTTCTTCTACATCTGTGTGCTTTGTTAATATAGCTTTCATCCAAAGAAGAGGGAATTTAACACGTGTGTCCTCTGTTTTACCTTAATGTATACTTATACTGATGCTTGGGCATGAACTTTTTTTTTTAATCCTTACCTTCCCTCTTGCAATCAATACTGTGTATTGGTTCCAAGGCAGAAGAATAGTAAGGGCTAGGCAATGGGGGTCAAGTGACTTGCCCAGGGTCACACAGCTGGGAAGTGTCTGAGGCCATATTTGAACCTAGGATCTCCCATCTCTGGGCCTGGATCTCAATCCACTGAGCTACCCAGCTGCCCCCACAAACTTGTTTTAAAAAAAAAAAGAATTTCTATTTTCACAGCATTGCTCTTATACATCTCTTCCCTCTACTCAGACAACTTCAACTTACTTTAGACCCTCCCTGCCTCTCATCTAATATAATATGCTTTTAAAGAAAATAAATTTTTATTGACATCACTTTTTATATCACAATGATAACTCCCAGTGTCTCCTCCCCACCATTATCACATAAAAATGGTATTTTTAAGAGAATAAGAAGATTAAACAAACCAGGAAAACATCAATACATTGAATAAGTCTAAAAATATGTGTAATATTCAATTGATGATTTCCCAATTCTACAAAGGGGTAGGACAGTGGGGACATTTTCTCATATCTTTTCTTTTGAGCCATGTTTATTCTTTGTAATTTCAAAATATCTACTTTTTATTTTTTATGATTATTCTTTCCATTTCCATTGCTTCAGCCATTGTGTGTGTATGTATACATACATACATACATACATATATATAGTTTTCTTGGCTCTGGTTACTTCTATCCACTGTGACAGAGGCTGGCACTAGAGAAAAAGTGCCAGGCTGAAGAGTATGTGAAATTGATCACCTCAACAGGGGAGAGGCCCCAAGAGGGGAATCCAGAGGAGGAGAAGACTCTGACTGGGAGAGCAGTGAAGCTCTCTCAGTTTTGAGAAGCTGAAGAGAGAAATTGGGAAAAAGACTTTCTCCTGAGAGTTACCCATTTTTCTTGCTGGTGACTGGTTTATGTATTATTTATTATTGATTAGTTTTTATATCCTTTTTTGTATTGATCATATCATTACTTCCTATAAAACAATATTATTTCATTATATTCATGTACCACAATTTGCTTAACCATTCCCTAATTAATAGGCATCTACTTTATTTCCAATTTTTTGCTATTGTAAAAAATGTTATAATAAAGATTTTGGTGTATATGGGAGTTTTCCATATCAATGGCCTTCTTGGGCTATATGCCAAGTAATTAATGGAATCTCTGAGTCAAAGGGTACAGACATTTTAGTAATTTTATTAACATAATTTTGAATTGTTTTCCAAAATGGTTGTATTGATTCACCAACAATACACTACCATATCTATATTCCATGATTCCTCCAACATTAACCATTGTCATTTGGTATAATCTTTGTTAATCTGTGGGGTATAAAGTAAAACCTCAAAATTAATTTAATTTGCATTAATCTTGTCAATTTGGATCATTATGTTTTATAATTGTTGATAATTTGCAATTGTTTTGAGAACTGTTTGTTTATATTCTTTGACCACAAACTTACTGGAGTAGCTTTTGATCATATATGTATGTATATATACATATACAAATATATATTTTAATGTTGATGTATATTTATTAAGCATGTGTTTGTAGGTAGGTAGACAGACAGACAGACAGATAGACAGTTAGATAGATAGATAGATTGATTGATTGATAGATGATAGATAGATAGATAGATAGATAGATAGATAGATAGATAGATAGATAGATAGATAGATTTTGAGTACCGATTCCTTATCAGAGAAATTTGATACGAAGATATTTTTCTTCATTTGACCACCTTTTGGGTCCTAGGTACTTGTGTTTGTGCAGAAGTTTTTTGGTTTCATGTAATCAAAGTTATCTCTTGAGTCTTTTATAATTGCTTTGTTTTCCTTTGTTTAAGAATATATCATCTATCTACAGTTGTGCAATTATATGATCTACTTCTCTTCCAATTTTTAAAAAATAATAAGATCTTTAATATTAAAGTCATTCATTTAGAATATATCTCATTTCTGCCAGACAATTACAATTTTCCTATTACTTTTACTTTTTTTTTTGCTAAATAATGAGTCCTTCACTAAGTAATTTAAGTTATCTGGTTTATCAGTCACAGTGTTAGAGTTCCATTGTTTCTGATTCTCTCTTGTCTAGTCTCTTCCCTTGATCTACCTTTCTATTTTTTTTAACCTATACCAGATGGTTCTGATGACTGCTACCTAAAATATAATTCAAGGTTTCTGAAGTACCATTCTCCATTTTTATTGCTACTTCTTTTCATTATTTCCTTTGACATTCTAATTCTATTTTTCAAATTAATTTTGTTATTATTTTACTGAAGTCATTAAAGTATCTCTTTGATCATTTGACTAGTACAGTATTAAAAATGTAATTAACTTTGGTAGTATTGCCATTTTTATGATATTGGCCCAGTCATGAGCACTTAGTATTCTTCCAACTATTTAAGTTCTTTATTTCTTTAAGGTATTATTTGTAAGTGAATTTACACAAATACTGTGAGTGTTTCAACTGATTGATCTTCCTATGTTTTATATTTTACAGTTATTTGGAATGGTATTATGATAGGCTTTTAGTTTGCCACCCTCCCTAGAGTTTCTTTCACTCTGAAGCACCCTCCCTTCAGTTACCTAAGTGATTATCCTAAAATATAGCCCTCACCTTATCATAGTCTCACTCAGTTACACACAATGGCTGCCTTTTATCTCCAGAATCAAATATGAAGTCCCCTTTTTGTCATTTCATTCTTTTCATGACCTCACCCCATCTTACCTTTCCCATTTCTTCATACCCTCCTCTTCCTCCAACTCTATTTGTTCTAGTTACACTGAATTTTGTGCAGTTCCTTAAACCCAACATTCCACCTCCTTTCTCCATCCTTTGGACTTCTTGTCCCTCATGTCTAAAATGCTCGTACCCCTCACCTCCACTTCTCAATCCCCCTTAGCTTCCTTCAAGATTTAGCTCCCATACCACCTTCTTCAGGGACCCTTTTCCAGGATTCCTCCCCCAAAAGCTAATGTCTCCCCCTTTCAGATTACCTTCATTTACTACTTCAAATGTCTTGTACATACCTCATCACATGTTATCTCTATCATCAGAAGGTATATTCCTTGAAGACAGAGAATATATTTGTATATCCCTAGCACTTGGGGCAGCAGGGTAGATAGATAATAAATAAATAATAATAAACAATAGATAGAGTGCCAGATCTGAAGTGAAGAAGATCTGAGTTCAAATTCATCCTCTGACACTTACTAACTATATGCCCTTAGCAAGTTACTTAACCTCTATTTGCCTTAAATGAGCTGTAAAATGAGCTAGAGAAGGAAATGGCAAATCGCTATGGTATCTTTGCCAGGAAAATCCCAAAGAGTCCAACAAAGAGTCAGACCCAACTGAGATGACAGAACAACATATCCTTAGACCTTAGGACTATCTCTAGGCATAGTAAATTATTGAGTAATGTTTTTTGACAAATTGATTGAGTACTATATAGAGTAACTAGTTCAATTTTGGAAAAGATGTGAAGTTTAAGCAGGATATGGTTCCTCCCTCTTGGAATCTGCAGTTTAGTGGTTTAGAGAGACAGATAGAAAGAGAGAGATAGGGAGATAGATACTATATATAGACATGGCATATACCTATATGCCTTTTATATGCCTTATATATAAAATATATGATGAACATATATTGTGTATGTGCTATTTTAATTATATAACACATATTTATTGGGCACATATTAGTTATATATAAGAGGTGAAGATATTAGAGCTATATCATATTTGTATATAATTTCTATATCTATTATATTATCTGTTTTATTATCTAGCTAGTATATATTAGATATCTAATGCCTGTAATAATGAATATTAATACTAAATTTTAGTTTTTAACAAAGTATATTATTAATAATAAATATTATGTATGTGAATATGCATGTATACACATACACACATAGATATATGCATGTATATATACACACATATTATATAAATTTTATTATCTGTGATATATACATATATATGTACATATGCCAAGAGTTAATTAGTAAACTAAGCTATTCCTTCAGCACCTCTGATCCTTGCCTTTTGAAAACCAATTCCCTTTCTCTCAAAGAATACCCACAAGAGAGATCTGAGATCCAACAGAATCTGAACAGCTGATACAGCGGAAGGTACTAATCCCTCTGTTTATTAGTGCTATAAATCAGGGAAATACTATAGACAACCAGAGAAGTGTAAAATCTGTGAGAAGCCAAGGCTACTAGTATCACTGAATGCTTTAAGATCTGGTCAAATTTAGACTGGATAGAACTAAAGTTTCAGATCCAAGGAATAGACAGCAGCCTCTAGTGGAGAGAGCCTCAGACATGGAATCAAAACAGGTCATACTTCTATTTCCAACTCTGGCACATCCTACCTATATGAGCCTAGTCTATAGCCATGACCTTTCCAAATCTAGTTCCTATATGTGCAAAATGGATGCAGTAATGCCCTGATGGTTGTGACGAGAAGAATGTTTTGCAAACCTTAAAGCAATGTGAAGCGGCTATTGTTGTTACTTTACCAGACCCTTGGACATAGACCTATAGATTTTCAGAGTTAGAAAGGATAACCACAGATTCCCATCCTCCTAAAACAAGGCAATCCATTTCCCTTTCAGGTGGTTCTCACAGTTAGCAAGTTCTTCCATTTTTGATATGAGATCGACCTCCATAAAACTTATGAATGTAGGTAAGTTCCAAGGGAAACAAATAATGAATACAGTGAAATAGTCATATTGTCTATTTCCATTAGACTGGAAACAATGACCACATTTACATTATTATGACTTAAAACATGCAACCACCTGATGGGATTCATCCTTTGCATTGATGGAGACCTAAGTATACCAAATTTGTAGATGAGACAAAGCTAGGATGGAAGGATGGTACAGAAGTTAGTGTCTCTATATCTTTTTTCCCAATCAGAATAAACCCATTCTCTCTTCTACATGTCAACCTCTCTTATATTAAAAGATAAATATTATTCTACTTTTACTTCCTTTTCAGAATCTGTTTTCTTTTCCAGTTTAAATAGTTTCTTTATCTTTCAATGGTTTGGTTTCCAACCCTCTGTAATGAATGAATGGGGGAATAGAGCCACCCACTATGTTTACTTGAAGCTAGAGAGTGAGAGAGATGGAATGGAGTAAGAAGGTGGAGAGAGGGCTTAGTTTGTTTCTCCCCTCTCTTTCCTTAATAAAAGCCATACTAGTTTTCTTCAGAGTTACAGGCTATATTTCTTCAGAGACTGGGTTGAATGTAAAATCCAGGACTGAATTGATTCTCCCTCCTTGAGGAGAAAGTCTAGGTCTCCTCCCCAAGCTTCAGGTCTTTCTCCCTAGATATTATGAGGCAGGCACTTGATCTAAAGAAACAGCTATTTATTCTTAAAGAACACACATAAGATAGGGTAAATAGGATTGTTGGGTAAGATAATGGGAAAGTGGGATGGAGGAAGTCCCTAAGAAACTAACAACTGACCCCCTCCCCAAATCCTGAAAAGTCAGTCTGACTGCCTGAACCTCCTGGGCCAGTTGTGGAAGCTGTTCTGACTTCTATCTGTCCTAGATAGAATATGAAGTTCAAGGGACCAGGTTAGTGGATAGATAGGAAATCTTCCTGAGGTGGATAACTTTATGATAAAGGCTTCTTTTCTCTAAATTTGCTCTGTCAACATCTCCTCTATAATGTAATCCTAAGAACTCAATGCTACATAAGAATGCATTCTATAAAGAGAGAGCAAGCTGAGAAGATCAGATAAGAGGAAAGTCAAGAATCTCATTGAAGAATGGGTCAGAACTTAAAAGGGAAGTGGAAAAGGAATATAAAAATGAATGGGCTATTGGATAGTTGGGTGTGGGCTGATTTATACTGGTGCAAGGTAAAGGAATTTATTGACTGATTTTGAATGCAAATGCCAATGGACTGGCAATCTAATCAGAATTAAAGATTCAAAGTTATTAACAACAACAATAAAAACAAATAAGAAAACAAACAATCCATTCACTAGAAGGACCAGGCTATCAAGTGATAAACATATTTGTTTGGTCTTTCATTAACTCTGATGTAATTAAAATTTTCTTTGGGAATGAATTCAGGAAAAATTTAGCCATGTCAACATGCGCATATAGGGCATGAAAATCAAAGTAAGAACTCAGGCTCAGAAAACACAAGGTACAAATATCCTCCAAGGTGGTTAAAAACAAAAATCAAAGGCCAATGTAATGATACTCATGCTTTTCAAGGTTACAGCAGACTTTGGGAAAGGGGGAACTGGGTGCCCTTTCACTGGAAAATTGAGCATTGAGCATATGATGATACAAATGAAATGGAAAATTACTATGTAGAAAGAAATAGTAATTATAATAAGTTCAGAGAGCCATTAGAAAGCTTGTATGATCTGATGCAGAGTGAAATCAGCAGAACTCAGGGAAATAGACTACAATGATATAGATTAAAAGAATGCTAGAAGTCAACCTCTCAATAATTATAATGACCACTCTTAATCCCACCAGACAGATCATGAGACTTACTTCTCTTTCAATAAGGAGGGAGCACTGGGAGAGCAGTGTTCTGTACACTGATAATTTAGAGAAATAAGGGTGAACTTGAATGAACTATTGCAGAATAAAGTAAGCAGAACCAATTTTATATAACTACAATAATGTAAATCCAAAAAATAGACAGGAAACTGAATTCTGAAAAACTATAATGACTAAAAAAAGGTGTGGAGAACAAACCATGAAACAAATTTCCCTCCTTTCAATGAGGTAGAAGAACTATTTGGTCACTGTATCAGACTTTTTTTTTTTAACTATTACCTTCTGTCAGAAATGGTACTAAGAATCAATTCCAAAGCAGAAAAGAGGTAAGGGCCTTACAATTGGGATCAAGTGATTTACCCAGGTCACACAACTAGGAAGTGTATGAGGTCATATTTGAACCCAGGACCTCCCATCTCCAGTACTGGCTATCCCACCTAATTGCCCTATTGTTTTTTTTTTAATTTTTTTGTTCTAATGCTTAATTTTAATGTTGGAGTACATGCTGCATTGATATCTAGAAATGACTAATGTACCTAGCACATAGTAGGCACTAAAATAATCTTTGTTGATTGAATGACTGAAAAACTGACTGATAAAAGATATCAATAAAACTAATTAAAAAATTAAAACATATAACATGAACAAATGTTGAAAACTTCTTTTTACGAGATCCAAATGCATGACAACATAGCTTAAGTTATTCACCTACCTCAAACTCAGCCCATTTCCCAGTCCCTCCACATTTCACTTGGACTGATTCAATTATCTTGAAGTCAAAATGTATAACTTGAAAATGTGAATAGTAAACCATTTAGCAAAAGACAAATGGTCTTTCTGGGTATTCTATGTGTAGAAGCAGATTTAAACCAGAAAACTTATTTGATAACAAAAGAGTATTAGCAATGTTATGAGTGATTAAATCTTGTCTGAATTATCAGTTACATAATGAGAAAAGTGTTGGCTTTGCTGGCAGGTATCAGCTGTCACTTGGCATGCTTTATCTCCATCTAAGAAAGACCAGATACTTCTACTTGGCAATTGAGAGACAACATTTTTCTTATTTAAAATGATTGGGATGAAGGAAACATAAATCATAACATATGAATATCCCCAATAACTGAAAGTACTTTAATATTTAACATTTGTTCAGATTTCAAGACAACTGATTTATGGATGACATATTATGCGATAATGGCCCTCCTGATATTGGCATTTTTGATCTATAAGGAAGAATAGAAAGGAAACATTGTGCTCACTTATAGTTGGCCTTTTGACATCTTGAAACCAAAAGTTTATAGATTCACAGATTTTAAAAGCTGGAAGAGACTTGAGGCCACCTGGCCTAACCTATCTCTGAAATGATATGAATATTCCAATATATCTGTATTCTTGTCGATATTTCCTCTAAAAATGAAGATTGCAACCTATCCATTACTGCCATCCTGTGTAATTCTTACTTATACACTCCCATAAACTCCCATCCAATAGGCTGGGCATTCTTTTGACAATCTAAGGATGGCAATAGATCATATAGACTCTGATCTTGTACCCAACTTATCATCTTTTTTTTTTAATCATACTTAAGAACATCAAAATCAACATGCTTTGTATAACTTTTTGCAACTTTCTCATTTGTAGCTTATGCTTTTTTAATCTTCAGCAATGAACAATATATTTTCCCAAGCCTCATGTTGTAAGGAAAAGAGGTAGAATGCTGGGAACTATTGGGACTCCTAGGAGCTATGGAAACCCCCAATCTATACCATGATTGATATGTGGTCATCAAATTCAACTTAAAGGCATTTAATGATCGGGAGCTCACTATCTCATAAGACTATTTTATTCCACCATTAGACAGCTCAAGAAACAGAAACATGAAGTATTATCAGATCATTGATTTAGTTACCAAAACTATTTTGTAAACAATGTCATTTTATTGATGCCTTTAAAAAAAAAACAAAACCTTATCATGTGTCTTAGAATCAATATTAAGTATTGATTGCAAGGCAGAAAAGTGGTAATGGCTAAACAATTAAGGTTAAGTGATTTGCCCAGGGTCACATAGCTAGAAAGTATATGAATCCAAATTTGAACTCAGGACCTCTAGGCCTGGCTATCTATCCATTAACTAATGTTATTTTAAAACATTCAGCAAATAAATTTGAGTCAGACATTAACTCAAATCTAGTGGTATATTGAAAAAGACTGACAAGGGGTTGTGAAACATGGGTACATAGCTTAGCTCTGTCCCATTCACTTCCTTTAGAAATTCACCTTCCCTTTCTGAGCCCAGCTTTATCATGTAGAAAATGAAAGTACTACAATAATTTCCTGTCTAACTTGGGTTCCAACCTCAGTATTGTTATTGGTCTTCTGTATGATCTCTTTGATCATACTTCTATGATCATAACACTTTTCTACCTCATAAGTCTCAGTGGCTTCCCATGGCTTACTAGATAAAATATAAACTATTAGTATTTGCATTCAGTAATGTCCTTAACACATGGTAAACCCAGTAAATTGTGTGTCAGATATGGGAGGGGGTTGGGTGAAGGGAGGGGAGGGAAAGAACATGAGTTTTATAACCATGGGAAAATATTCTAAATTATCTAATTAAATAAAATTTTCAAAAAATATAATGTTCTAAATCTGGCATGGCTTTACTTTGGCCAATGAATCTTATACTATTCTGTTTAAGTAGTCAAAATGGACTACTTTCCATCTTTGGTTCTTAATTTGTTCAGTCCCATTTGTGACTACATTCATTCTATTTTCTAAGCTTGGATTGGACTGCTATCAATTTCTATTAAAGTATTTTTTCCTTCAATAATTAATTAGAGTTCCATATTATCCATGAAGGCCTCCTAAAGACTCAGATGAATGTGAGTTTTCCCTCCTCATATTCATTTAACATGTTTTCCATTTCTGTTTGCCTTTATCTCACCTCCCTTCTAACATAGTTATTCATGTAGTTTTCCATCCCCTCCTTGAGAACATGAACTTCATCACATCTATGTTTTATTTATTTTTTAAATCTCTAGTGGCAAGCATGTATCTTTAAATACTGTAAGTGGTAAATAAATGTTTTCAAATAAATAGATGTATATGGGCATGACTCTTTCAGACTTTGACAATTTTGATGTTAGAAAGAGACAAAGAAAAAATAATAATGTGAGATTTGCATATGATTAGCATTAAGAAAATAGTCACAGAGACAAGTGAGTTGCCTTGAGCAAAGACTTTCAGTGCTTTTTGTTACAGTTTGCATATGAACTACTGGAGGATCTTAGAGTTAATAAGTGGGGAACTCTAACCCTCAGAACTGTTTTGTGATTATTAGATGAATATACACTACTTGGTTGTGTCTTTGCCAGAATAGCTGGGTATTAACTGTAAATTAGATTGAGATTGAAAAGGAAAAAAATCTGTTTCTCAACCAAGAAGGATTCAGAGAAAAGAGCTAAGAACTATGTGAAAGAGAGGATACTTATTTCCAATGCTATATGCTGCCTAAATGAGAAAAAAAGAAAAAGAAAAAAGGAGAAGGAGAAGGAAAAAGAAAGGAGGAGGAAGAGGAAAAATAAATGAGAAAGAAAAATAGGAGACAGAGGAAGAGGAGGAGGAGGAGGAAGAGGAGAAAGAGGAAGAAAAGGAGGAAGAAGAGGAGGAGGAGGAGGAGGAAGAGAAGTAGAAGGAGGAGGAGGAAGAGGAGAAGGAGAGGAGGAGGAGGAAGAGGAGAAGAAAGAGGAAGAGGAGGAGGAGGTGAAGGAAAGGAGGAAGAGGAGGAAGAGGAGGAGGAGGAAGAGGAGAAGAAGAAGAAGAAGAAGAAGAAGAAGAAGAAGAAGAAGAAGAAGAAGAAGAAGAAGAAGAAGAAGAAGAAGAAGAAGAAGAAGAAGAAGAAGAAGAAGAAGAAGAAGAAGAAGAAGAAGAAGAAGAAGAAGAAGAAGAAGAAGAAGAAGAAGAAGAAGAAGAAGAAGAAGAAGAAGAAGAAGAAGAAGAAGAAGAAGAAGAAGAAGAAGAAGAAGAAGAAGAAGAAGAAGAAGAAGAAGAAGAAGAAGAAGAAGAAGAAGAAGAAGAAGAAGAAGAAGAAGAAGAAGGAAAAACTAGAGAGGAAGAGGAGGAAGAAGAACAAGAAAAAATATATTGCTCTTTACAATGCTCTCTTCTGCCTAGAAAGTAGAGAAGAAGCTGAGAGCCTATGAAATAGTATAATGCTATTCTCTTAGATAAAAGGATTACCATCAAAGAGTAATTCCTGCTGAATGAAAGAATATTGCTAATTTAGTAGCAAAGGACTGCTATAGTATTTCAATTTCTCCAGCTACAGTGCTTTGTCTTGACAGGAGCCCATCTAACATAGCCATGAAACAGCTTAGCTTAGCAATGGAGTCAATAATTGAAATGCATTTAGACTGAAAGGCATCCCTAAATTTGAAAAACAAAATTAAATGGGAAAAACAGGTTTAAAGCAATTAACATTTAAGCAATACTAGTCTTGATATAAATTTTTGGAACTGTAAAAATGACTTGGAAAATTCCCTAATAATACCCATACACTGCTAATGAAAAACAGGTTCCATCAAACAGCTATGGAAAGGTTAGTGCCTCCTCACCCAAAAAGGAGAAAGATTGGTAGACAATCTTAAACTAGATGATAAAATGGTAAAACAAAACAAAAATCCTATAGAAATACTTTTAAAATAAAGATATATTTCTTCACTAAGCTATTATTGTTTAATCATTTAGACATGTCTGACTATTTATGACTCCATGGACCATACTGTTTTCTTGGCAAAGATACTGGATACTTGTCATTTCCTTTTCCAGAGGATGAAGGCAAATAGTGGTTAAGTAACTTGTTCAGGTAGAAAGTGTCTAAGGATGGATTTGAATTCATATCTTCCTGACTCTAGGCCTAGCTCTCTGTCCACTGAACCCCCCTAGCCATCTCTGAAACTATAGTAAAGATTAATAAAAGATACAAACCACAGGATTTTTTTTTAAATTTAATTTTTTTTTAAACCCTTACCTTCCATCTTGGAGTCAATACTGTGTATTGGCTCCAAGGCAGAAGAGTGGTAAGGGCTAGGCAATGGGGGTCAAGTGACTTGCCCAGGGTCACACAGCTAGGAAGTGGCTGAGGCCAGATTTGAACCTAGGACCTCCCATCTCTAGGCCTGGCTCTCAATCCACTGAGCTACCCAGCTGCCCCCCACAGGTATTTTTAAAGTGGAGATTCTTAACATTTTCTGTCATAAGCACCTTTGTTATGCTGGGAAAAACTATGAGCCCCTTCTCAGAATAATATTTTTAAATGCGTAAAATAGAATATATGGAATTACAAAGGAAACCAATTATTTTAAAATACAGTTATCAAGATTTTGAAAACAAAAACAAATTCATAGCCCCCTCTCCCCACCCCCTGTAAAGATTCCTTGGTCTAATGCACCTATAACAGGAGATTGGTCAATGAGGGTCCTGTCTTGGAAACATTGGCAGGGAGACCCACATAAATATTTGATGAGCTCACTTCATGAACTTTGAGATGATTTGGAATATAATGAAACAGCTCTCTGCTTCAGAGTATTTCCTATTTATTCATTGTGTGTTGAAGGAAAAACTATGTGGTTGGCTGTTGAACTAAAATGGAGAGTAAATTAAAAATAAAAGGTCCTATCTGGTCAAAGTCATTTTTCCCCTTACTGTATTTGAGGGAGGAAGGCAAAATACTTCAAGCTTCTAGATGTAGCCCATTAATGTATAGCCCTGCTGTTGCTTCTGTCCCTGTCATGTTTATTCTTTCTTGCATTTAGGTAAGGAAGAATTGGAAACAGATCAGAGCAGGCTATAATGTTATGAGGTTTAAAAGATTGGGAGAACTGCCAAAGTCCAGGAGCTGGGGTATTTGCCAGCAGCTGGACCTGGTGGGACACTAGGAGTGATCAGTAGATCAAGTATGCTGGGTCAACCAACCAAGTATAGCAGTGAATCCACCCAACAGCTGAAAGATCTTCTGTCTTTCAGCAAGAAGAGAAATCATTCAGAGGCTATGTCATATTCAAGTGTGAATTTGGGAGTTAGTGGGGGGATGTTTTGAAGCAGATCCTTTAAATCTGAGACTACTCTCCCCAAGAACCAAGGCGTTGAGGGAAAGGTGTGCTCCTAGTTTGGGGTTGGGGAGGAGAAAGGTGTTTTAATATGTTGATTTCTTGCCCTCTCTTTGTAAAAGCTAATTTGTTAAATGATATTGGGCTGCTAATCATTAGTTGAATTATATCAGGGAGATTATAATCATAAATGGTAACTGATATTGAGAAAATATAAGAGCTCAAACCAATACCATTGGGTAAATCCCCCTGCCCTTCAGGGATACCCAAAGAATCCTGAGTAGGAAGAATGACTACCCACTTTCTGGGGAATTGATTTGTCAGGTGAAGTAAGAACAAGGCTAAGGATCACTCAATGACTATTTTACTTGTTAGGGGTGGGCTTAGCACCAGTACATAATTCAGGTTCTATAGAAAGACAATATGAGGCACTCACAAGTCACTGAATATTTAACAAAAAGGTATTCACTCAGTTTTAACAAAGCTACAAATTAATAGTGGCATTTAGCTTCCTTGGACTCAGTTCCCATCAACACCCCATGGAAATATGTCTGGTCATCAGGGCAGATTTGGGGATCTAAGTGGTTTGTGTGGTCTTAAGAAATCTACCATGTGAGTAGAACTTTTCATGCACTTAGGTGATGAAGAAACAAGGAGGCAGGAGTCAATCAAGTCTCTACTTAGCAGAGATCTTAGTGTACAGAACACAAAATGGTAGCACTTGAAGGAAAAGAGAATGGAAATTTTTAGGGCAAGAAAGGGACTGTCTAGCACAATTCTTTTGCTCATGGTGATTACTTTGGAATAGTCCCTAAAATGAAAGTTAACCAAAGTTCCAGAAGCCTCCCAAAAACTCCCTGCAAGACATGCCCTTATTCAGCTCAATCCCACCAAAAACAGACTAGAAAATTGCTTTCCAATGAAGCCCATGAGCTAAATAGAAGTATGATTCCATTTAGCCCAGACTAGGCCTGACTTCCACCTCTTTCCATTGTCCTAAGCAGGTAAGAGTCTGAACTCTCAGAGCCTCTGGTATCTGTTAGATTTGACAGATTAACACATAGGAAGGGGAAAGGGAAAAAATTTACATATCCATTTTAAACCAGATGTTCCCGAAGCAACCAAGCCAAATTCCCCACTAGCGCAGTAATCTCCGTGTTCTGTTCACATGATGGAGCCATTTAAATCCCACCACATTCACTTTCCTTGGCAGCCAACACTGGTTACTGAGGGACTAACCAGGTGAATTTGGTGTAAGCCAATCCCAATATGCCACCAACAATTAGAATCGGGCAGTGCTGAAATTCACTGTTTCTTTAGGAAAGTAGGGATTGTCTATTGGGGCATAAAAACAATCTTCCTGTCTGACTAGGTGAAGAATGAATCCTTTCAAATGGAAAGTACTTCAGGGATACTATGGTATAGATGATAGATAGATAGATAGATAGATAGATAGATAGATAGATAGATGGATAGATGGATAGATAGATAGATAGATGGATAGACAGACAGACAGACAGAGAGGGAGAGAGAGATGGATGGATTGATTGACAGAAGGATAGATACAGATGATATAGATAGATATAGATATAGATATAGATATAGTTGTATTGTGATGTGTCTAAAGTCACACAGGTGGCAGAGCTAGGATTTTAACACCAAGCCCTCAACACCAAATTTAAGGTTCTTTCTAATGTATCACAGGTTAAAAAAATCTCTCACCCAATATTGTTAATCTACTATGGATAGAAAGGAAAATTCATGGTGCATCAAAGAACCATCCTGTGGCTCATTTTCCCTCAAGCATGAAATATCATCTCCAGTAACCAAGTCTACAAAGCTTCATTACTCTGCCATCCCTAAAATGCCTGGGAAGGATTCTGGTATGGCTACTATCCAGTAGTAGCCAGGAGGTATCTCACATCCTCATGAGCAGTCTAGTGTGTGACATAAATAGAAAGCATGAACAACTCTTCCCCATACTTTTGATGTTTCATATATCTGGAGCTCTCATTAGTTCAGTCCATCCAGGTACAATCAGGAGCTGTACTTTCATGTCCCTTCACCCCTCATTTTCTGGTTTTTCACTAAACCCTAGTATGGCATTATAACAATGTTGGACATTAGTCTACTTTTGCATGAGAACTAACTTGGCCATTTCTATAGGCTTTGACACTCTTGAGGGTGAGACTACCCCAGAGTGTAATCAAGTGTCATTCTAATAGTTTTGGTTGAGACTTGTAAAATAGAACATAGAAGCTTTAGAAGTGAAGGGTCTAGTTTAATTACCTCATTTTACAAAAGAGAACCCTGAGCCCAAAAATGGGAAGTTAATGATCAGATATAACAAATTTCCAGGAGCTAGAGAATGGTGTTTTATGAAATAGGAACCTAGGCCCATATTTACCCATAATTCTTGGTGTGATCAGGGGGCAAAGCTCTTTCTCTCTTGGACTATCAGTTTCCCTATTTTGAAAATGTGCTGATCAAGTTAGTTGACATTAAAGATTTCTTCTGACTCTGGCATTCGATGTTCAATGGTCTCTTCCATATCTAACATTTTAGATCATAGATGAATATTCTATTATATATTCATATTCTAGTTTACTAGAATAACAGAATCATATGTCAGTCAGCCAAAACACATTTATTAAGCACACTAATTAAGGCAGCTTAATGGTGCAGTAATTTGATAATTGGGCTTCAAATCAGTAAGACTCATTTTCATATGCTCAAATCTGGCCTCAGACATTTACTAGTTGTGTGACCCTAGAAAGGTCATTTCTCCAGTTGTAAAAATGAAAATTGAAGAGATCATGGAAGGCCCTATATTCAAGCATCCCTTCAGACTCTGATACTTTGAATGATCTGTTCCAAGATCCATTGTAAGTTCTAATGTTCTATGTTCCACTTCCTAAGGGCCCTTTTCATATAGCATTCTATGCTGTAAGAGCCCTTCTTGTTCGGCTGTTCTATTCTCTATGTTTTAAGATCAATTCTGGACTCTAAAATTCAATGCTTTATATTTTAAGGATCTTTCTACCTATAGCATTCTATTTACTGTGTTCTAAATATCCTTCCACCAATAATATTCTATCCTCTATGTTCTAAGGCTCTTCTACCTAGAACATTCTGCCTTTTATATGCTAAAGGTCCTTCTAGTTTGACCATTCTATGTTCTAAAGTCTTTTCTAGAATCAAGCAACCCATGATCTATGTTCTAAGGCTCTTCTACCTAGAACATTCTGCCTTTTATATGCTAAAGGTCCTTCTAGTTTGACCATTCTATGTTCTAAAGTCTTTTCTAGAATCAAGCAACCCATGATCTATGTTCTAAGGCTCTTCTACCTAGAACATTCTGCCTTATATATGCTAAAGGTCCTTCTAGTTTGACCATTCTATGTTCTAAAGTCTTTTCTAGAATCAAGCAACCCATGATCTATGTTCTAAGGCTCTTCTACCTAGAACATTCTGCCTTTTATATGCTAAAGGTCCTTCTAGTTTGACCATTCTATGTTCTAAAGTCTTTTCTAGAATCAAGCAACCCATGATCTATGTTCTAAGGCTCTTCTACCTAGAACATTCTGCCTTTTATATGCTAAAGGTCCTTCTAGTTTGACCATTCTATGTTCTAAAGTCTTTTCTAGAATCAAGCAACCCATGATCTATATTCTAAGGCTCTTCTACCTAGAACATTCTGCCTTTTATATGCTAAAGGTCCTTCTAGTTTGACCATTCTATGTTCTAAAGTCTTTTCTAGAATCAAGCAACCCATGATCTATGTTCTAAGGCTCTTCTACCTAGAACATTCTGCCTTTTATATGCTAAAGGTCCTTCTAGTTTGACCATTCTATGTTCTAAAGTCTTTTCTAGAATCAAGCAACCCATGATCTATGTTCTAAGGCTCTTCTACCTAGAACATTCTGCCTTTTATATGCTAAAGGTCCTTCTAGTTTGACCATTCTATGTTCTAAAGTCTTTTCTAGAATCAAGCAACCCATGATCTATGTTCTAAGGCTCTTCTACCTAGAACATTCTGCCTTATATATGCTAAAGGTCCTTCTAGTTTGACCATTCTATGTTCTAAAGTCTTTTCTAGAATCAAGCAACCCATGATCTATGTTCTAAGGCTCTTCTACCTAGAACATTCTGCCTTTTATATGCTAAAGGTCCTTCTAGTTTGACCATTCTATGTTCTAAAGTCTTTTCTAGAATCAAGCAACCCATGATCTATGTTCTAAGGCTCTTCTACCTATGCTAAAGGTTCTTCTAGCTCTACTATTCTATGTTCTAAAGTCTCTTCTAGTTTCTCCAGCAACCTATGATCTATGTTCTAACATTTTAGGTTACTATTCTAAGATCCCTTTTAAGCTAAGCCATTTTCTGCTCTATGTGCTTAGGTTCTTCTAGCTTCTAATATTCTATGCTCATTAATCTAGGGACGATAACAGTCCCAACAGTCCATGTTCTAAGACCTCGCCTGGCTCTGCCATTCAAAGCTCTACAAGGTGAGGGCCCTTGGGGCTCAGATATTCGAGCCTTCTCCAAACTGCTATTTCCCCAGCTCCCTCTGGCCACAAGGCAGGGTCTTTGTTTCAAAGGCTTTCTGGAGATCACTAGGAGCGTGGTTAGAGCTCAGCAGCCCTGGGCAGGGAACAAGCCCGGTCCTGTGTGCTCTCCCTCAGTTACAGCGGGCTCTGGGGCAGGGCAAGAGCACAGGGAAAATCAATCACACATTGGCCCCGTGAAGAAGAGCAGAGCAGGAAACAATGGCAGCAGCAGGGAGGACCCCTAATGAAAGCCATTCGCGAGTCCACACCTAGCCTGTCTAGACAGCACCTCCTGGGCTTTGATCATTGATAAACCGCTCTAAATGTTCCCAGGGCCCTGTGGCGGGGCTGTTTACAGGCGAGGATCGGGCGCTGGGCCTCTGGCCACTGCTTCCCTTTCAAAGCCAGCGTTTTCATCTGCCTGCAATCAGACCAAGACAGAACAAAGAGATGGGCACTTTGGATACAGGATCCTTATTTTCCTGTGATTAATATGGCCCCAAATTAAGGGTGAAAAACATCATATTGGCACCTGAAAAAAAAAACTCGACCCCAAACCCTCCTGAAAACCTTATGGAATGTCCTTGTCATCCAGCCTTATTAGGCTCTGGTAATTGGATTACAGGCTTAGCTTGTGAGAAAGCAGATTTCTTCCATGGTAGCCATCATTGGTATATGGGAATGATCACATTTTGCACTTTCAGAGGGTGAAGCTCCCTCTGAAAGGTCTCAGGCACTTACATATTATTACTAATGTAATTCCTTTTCTGGTTTTCAAAGGTATCTCTGTTGTTGTTGCTGTTTTATCTGGTGGTTAGAGCACCCTTTGGGGCCAGAAGATAGGGTTTGAACCTTGGCTCTGATCCTTATTTGCTGGGTGACCCTAGACCAGTCACTTCCTTTCTCTGTGGTTCAGTTTCCTTCTCAGCAAAATAGAAGCAACTGAGGTGTTTGTTATGAGGGAAAATGTTTGCTATAAAAGGGGGGAAGATAAGTAGGGCAAAAAATAATTAATTCTATTTTGCTCAGAAAGAAACTGAACCTCAGAGAAGGAAAGTAACTGGTCCAAATCTGACATGGTTGCTGTGCTATGTTAGCACATTGCAGACCTTAAAGTGCTATCCATTATTATAATTGAAATATATGTATGTTTATCATCTTCAGTTTTCCAAAACAGAATATAGAGTGTTAGAGCTGGAAGAGATCTAGGGGATCATCAGGTCTAATTCTGTCATTTTACAGAGGGAGAAACTGAGGCTCCTGGTGTTTGGCATAGTGTGACAGTTGGTTGTACTGAAATAGAGGGAGAATTGGATTCTAGTCCCAAATCTACCACTGATTTACTGTGTGATCCTAGATAGGATATAAAATCCCTCCAGTCATTAGTTTCTTCATCTGTAAAATGGGTACATATAAATATGTATAGTATGTATGCATATACATATAAGTCCTGCCACGTGTCCTTGCACAGATCACATAACTTTTCCAAAGAATAACTTTTCTCATCTGTAAAAATGGAGTTGGCCAATTTTGCATGACTCACTACTCAGGTTGACTGTCAAAAGGATTAAGGATTATGGACATGATCAGAGATTTAGGACTGGAAAGTCATCTAGTTCAATCCTTTCATTTTACAAATGAGGAAACTGAGGCATGAAGGTCATCTAGTCTAAGCCTTTCATTTAACTGAGGTCAAGAGATACTAAATGATTTGCACAGTCACACAGGTCATAATCAGGACTTCTGTCTCCAAATCCAACAGATTTTCCCCTATTCTCTGCTTGCCTCCCTGAAGGCATCCCTCATTCTTCCATCTGGAAGTGATTTTCCCCCTCTCTGATCTTGTATCACTTTATTCATTTTTAATGCACTTAATAATCTAATTTGTACTATACTTATTTCTATTAAAGTCTTACTAACTTATTGACATTTTTTCCTGCACTTGACTTTAAGGAGACTGGGGGAAGGGAGTCCTGTGCAATCAAAAGAACATTGGCCAGGATGTCAATAGATATGAATTCAAGTCCAAACCTTGCCACTAACATGCTTTATGACTTTGAATTCTCCTCAAAACAACAGAAGTAGATTAAGTGATCTTTAGATTCTGAGTGGTGCAATGGATATAGTGCTGAGACTGGAGAAAGGAAGATTTGTTTTCCAGAGTTCAAATCTGACCTCAGACACTTATTAGCTGTGTGACCCTGGAAAAACCATCTATTTGCCTCAGTTTCTTTACCAATAAAAAGAGCAAGAGAAGGAAATGGCAAAATACTCTAATTTCTTTTCTAAGAAAACCTCGAATGGGATCACAAAGAGTTGGACAGAATGGATAAGGCTCCCTTCAACTCTAACACTGCTTAGATGTATATTTTTAAATCCCTTCAAGTTGATTTCTGGGGGTGGAGTCAAGATGGCAGCATAATCCAGAGCAGCTCTGGGCTGTCAGGAGAATCCTCCCCAACCAAGATTAAATATTGCTACAAAATGAATACAGGAATGAAAGAACCAACAAGTAGACAGAGTGAAACAACTTTCAAGAAAAGAAAAGCCCAGAAGTTAGGCAAAGAACATCTGGGGCACTGGGGTAAAAGGAGAACAGAGCCAGCAAGAAGCTGTAGTAAGAAAAAAAAGAGCAAACCAAGAGCAAGCCACATACCCCCACCCCACATCTGCTATCCAAGGTTCAGAACCTATACTCTAGCCAACATCCAGATACTGAAATCCTGCCTGGGCAAATAGTGGTACAAGCCAACCCATACTCCTTGAAATTTCAAACCTGTGAAGAAGTCTAGAGCCCCAGCCCAGGGAATTCTAATCTGGGATTGGGATAAGGACTTAGTTGACAAGTTGGAATAGCTGATAGTACTGATCTTTTTGCCTAAAGCTCAGGGCAGAGATCTGAGTCAGGATAATCAAGGGTGTGACTGATTGGATCAAGTGCACAGTGAAACCACAAATTTAGGCCTAAGCCTGGGACTAGAATTTGATCAGCCCTTAACCTGATAGAGAACAAATTGAGATCAAAAGCTTACACATAAACCTGAGGCAAATCTTTAAACTATTAGCATCTAAAGGGTCAATTGAACTAGCAGGTGGAGGGATCTTTCATAGATTTCAGGCTTCAGAACATCACATCATCTCCCCAAGACTACCAATAATTAGATAGGAAAAATGAGGAAACAAAAAAAAAAGCACCTAATTCTAAAGAATTTTTATGGAGACAAAGAGCAACTTATAGACACAGAAGGGGAGATTCAAAGCAAAGCAAACACATGCAAAGTCCAAAGAAAAATATGGATTGGATACAGATTCTGGAAGAACTCAAAAAAGACTTCAAAAACCAATTAAGAGAAGCAGAGGAAAAGTGGGAAAGAGAAATGAAAGGAATGCAAGAAGAAATGAACCAATTGAAAAAGGAGAACCAAAAATTGACAGAGGAAAATCAGACCATCAAGAAATTATTTATTTCATGAAAAATCAAGAAACAATAAATCAGAATGAAAGGAATGAAAAAAGAGGAAAACATGCCAATTTGAGAATTATTGTAATACCTGAAAGTCACAATCAAGAAAAAACCTTCAATATCATATTACAAGAAATTATCAAAGATAACTGCCCAGAGATCCTTGAACAAGAAAATAAAGTTGAAATTGAAAGACTTCACAGATCACTCTCAGAAAAAAAAAATCCTCAAAGGACAACTCCCAGGAGTATAATAGCTAAGTTCAAGAGCCACCAAACCAAGGTAAAAATGCTTCAAGTAGCCAGAAAGAAATCATTCAAATATTATGGAGCTATAATAAGGATCACACAGGACCTGTCAGCTTCAATATTAAAGGATCAAAAGGCATGGAATATGATATTCAGGTAGGCAAAAGATTTGGGTTTACAACCCAGAGTCACCTATCCAGCAAAACTGAGTATATTCTTTCAGGGGAGAAAATTGACATTCAATAAGGAAGAAGATTTCCAAACATTCCTGAGGAATAAGCCATACCTAAACAAAAAAATACTGAAGTCCAAACATGAGACAGAAGCAAAGCCCTAAAAGGTAAATAAGAAAGAGAAAATTTAAGGGATTCATTAAGGTCAAAATGTTTATATGTCTACATGGAAAGAGGGTTTCTGTAATTCCCAAAAATTACTCTTAGTAGTAGAGAAGACAGAAGGAATTTACTTAGAAAGAAGGCAGAAAACTAAGCTGATTATGATGATATGATATATATGATATGATGTATATGTAAAATGTGAAGTATGTAAGATATGATATATATGCATATGAATGATATGTAAAAAAAGCAATCAAGGGCTGAAAGAGAGGGTTGCATGGAGAGAAAATGGAAGGGAGAGATAATAGCGTAAATTATATAATATTAATAGGTGTGAAAAATCATTTTAGAGAGGGGAAGATAAGGGTGCTGATGGGCAATGCTTAAACTATACTCTCATCATAACTGGTTCAGAGGAGGTCAAACAAGTATACTCAGTGGGGTGTAGAATTCTATTTTATACTACAGAGAAATAGAAGGAAGAGGGAAGTAATTGGAGGAAGGGGGAAAAGAAGCAGTGACAAAAAGCAAAATACTGGTGAGGAGGAAGAGAGAGAAAGGGAATAGAGCAGGTTCTAAAGGCGATAATAGGATGAAGGGCAATATATAGTTTAGTAATCATAATGCTGAATGTAAATGGGATGAACTCACCTATTTAAAGGAAGTGGATAGCAGAGTGGATTAAAAATCAGAATCCTACTATATAAGTTGTTTACAAGAAACACATTTGAGGCATGGGGACACACACAGATTCAGGGTAAAAGGCTGGAGCAGAATTTATTATGCATCATCTAAAGTAAAAAAAAAAAAAGCGAGTATCAATCATGATACCAGACAAAGCCAAAGTAGAAATTGATCTGATTAAAAGAGATAAGGAAGGAAATTGCATTTTGCTAAAAGGTACCATAAATAATGAAGTAATATCATTGCTAAACATATTTGTATTTGAAGTAGAGTGATCCTTTAACATCAAAACCCCAATCATATCCCTATTGCGCCATATAATCAATCACATATTTTTCTAATGCATTTCTGTTTCCACAGCTCTTTCTCTGGATGTGGACAGCATTCTTTCTCCTAAGTTCCTCTGGATTTTCCTGGGTCATTGCATTGCTGCTAATAGAGAAGTCTATTACAATTGATTGCACCACAGTATATCAATCTCTGTGTTTAATATTCTTCTGGTTCTGCTCCTTTCACTCTGCATCACTTCCTGGAGGTTGTTCCAGTTCACATGGAATTCTTCCAGTTCATTATTCCTTTGAGCACAATAGCATTCCATCACCATCAGATACCACAATTTTTTGAGCCAATCTCCAATCAATGGACACCCCCTCATTTTCCAATTTTTTGCTACCACAAATATTCTGGGGGGCAGCTGGGTGGCCCAGTGGATCGAGAGTCAAGCCTAGAGACAGGGAGGCCCAGGGTCAAATCTGGCCTCAGACACTTCCTAGTTGTGTAACCTCTGGCAAGTCACTTAACCCCATTGCCTAGCCCTTACCACTCTTCCACCTTAGAACCAATATGGAAAGTAAGGGTTTAAAAAAATAAGATTCTGATTGTAGCTCCATGGTATTTCAATGATTTTTTTCTGGCTGTTTGAAGTATTTGTCTCTTGGCTTGGTGGTCTTTGAATTTGCTATAACATTCCTGGAAGTTGTCAGTTGAGGATTTCTTTCTGGAAGCAACCTGTTCCTCAGGGAAAAGAGAAATTAAGTCTTGAAGTAGAGGACTTGGATACCAGACCAGCTCTTACTAAGCTTTAGTTCAGTTAAATTCAGTAAGCATTTATTAAGTGCCTACTGAGTACCAGACACCGCATTAGGCCCTAGGCATACAAAGACAAAAATAAAACTATTCCTCTTCTCAAGGAGCTAACATTTTATTAGAAGAAAACAACACATGCACAGCTAATTTAATATCAATTTCACACAAATTAGATACTAAGAAATTTGGGGTTAAGATAAAAAAAAAGCAAGAAACATACTAAGAAGTAAGAAGAATAAGGAAAGGCCTTTTAATTTTTTCTTATGAGTTGGGTTTGGGGCTGAGGTCAGGAAGCAGATAAATAATACTTCCTCTGATGCTATAAAACCTAGATTCCACAATAGAGAAAATGCTGGATCTGGAGTCAGAAAAACTCATCTTCTTGGGTTCAAATATGGCCTCAGACACTTACTAGTTTTGTGACCTTGGACAAGTCATTTAAACCTGTTTGCCTCAGTTTCCTCATCTGTTAAATTATCTAGAAAAGAAATGGCAAACCCCTCCAGTACTTCTGCAAAGAAAACCTCAAATGGGGTCACAAAGAGTCAGACATGATTGAAAAAATAACTAAAAAGCAACAAAAGATGCCCACTGTGACCCTGGCATTGAGCCGAGAACAAGAGCACCAGCCCTTCTCAGAGAGCTGCTCTGGCTTTTCTCTGATTGTTTGCAGGATCTTTGATCTTCCAGACTCTTTGGTTAGTGAATGATCTGACAGTGTTGCCCACCACGAAGCCTCGCTCTTGTCTGGGGAAAGGACAAAAAGTTAGAAACTCTGATTCATCAAACTGTCTGCAAGTTGGAGGAGGAAAAGAGAGAGATGACCCTTCCCAAAGACACTCCCTGCGTAGACTTAATGGGCATTAGAGACGGGCAAGATCATTGAGATCAATGTCCTTAGTGTAAAAATTTGGAAACCGAGTTCCAGAGAAGATAAAATGATATGGTAACAGTCAGCCAGTAAGTCAGGGGTGGAATCAAGTCTGGAATTCAAAATACCCAAAACAGGTACCAAAGGGTGGTTGGTGGCTGATCAATGTCAACCAGGATGAAGACCACTTTATGCTAAGACCACATTCCCTCCTGGATATCAGGCTTATCAAATATAAAGATGACATAGAACTTCTGGAGATAGGGCTTTTTGAATAGTTTCTTTATATTTCTTTCTTTATTTTAAATCCTTACTTTCTGTCATAGCAAAAACTCTAAGACAGAAGGACAAGAGCTAGGGCAATGGAGTTAAATGCCTTGCCCAGGGTTGCCCATCTAGGAAGTGTCTGGGGCCAGATTTGAACACAAGTCCTTCTTACTCTAAGGTTGGCATTTTGCCCACTATTCCAACTAATTAACCCCATTTTTCTGTTTTTAACTAAGATTTATATAGTACCTATTCTGTGCCAGGCACTGTGCTAAGTCCTTTAAAATGATTATTTCATTTATCTTCAAAACATCACTGGGAGATGTGATGCTTTTGTTGTTGTTGAGTCATTTTAGTCATGTTCAATTCTTTGTGACCCCATTTGGATCTTTCTTGGCAAAGATACTGGAATGATTTGCCATTTCCTTCTCCCTTCTCCAGCTCATTTTGCAAATGACGAAACTAAGGCAAACAGGATTAAGTGTTTTGTCCAGGGTCATAAAGCTCCTGTTAGTTATAGTGGAATGCAAATCTTCCTGACTCCAGTCTGAGTGCTTGATCCACTGTCCCACTTATTTGTCTATAGGTGTTTTCATTATCCCCATTTTTCAGATGAGGAAATGAAGTTAAACTGATGTTAAATGACTTTTCCAAGATCACACAGCTTGTAAGTGATTGGATTTGAAATGGATTTTCCATTCTAGGCACAGAATATTTTGATTTTTGAAGTATCCATAAAGAAGGAGATTTTCGATCCCTTGCCCTGGTACACAAAATAACAATACTAATAGTAATAATATATTTACATAGCAGATTAAGCTTTTCAAAACACTTTAGACAAGTTCTATCTATTGGTCTCAAGTATTATATTTAATTATGAGTGCCATATTTTAGGATGGGCATTGAGAAACTGAAACATACCCATATTAGAGCAAACAATGCAATGAGAGTGCTGGTGGCAATGCCATTCAAGAATTTGTTGAAGAAACTGGGAGCATTTAAATTGGATGAAAGAAGATGAAGAAAATATTATTAATGTCTTCTAGTAGCTGAGATTGCCATGTGTCTTTGGAATCACCAGAACAGTCATTTATGAGTTATATGATCTTGATGCTTAACTCAGCTGGGTCTGTTTCCTAATCTCTACAATGGGGACAATATGACTTTCATTATTTGCTTTATAGGGCTAATATTAGGATTCTCCACACAAAGACTATCTCTCATTTGCTAAAATGTTGAAAAGCTGAAGAGTCCTAAATTTAACACAAACATCACTTACTAGCTTTATGACGCTGGACACGTTATGGGGCAGGGTAGCATTATGGATAGAGAACTGGGTTCAAATCTCACTGTCAAATCAAACTAACTGTGTGTGACAAATCAACTCTTCTAAGATTCTTTATTGGAGAGAAGATGCCAGTCAGCTTTGGTAGGGGGACTTTCTTCACCAGGAATCATAGGTGTAGTCCCTAAATCTATCTGAATAAGATAAATTGTAAGTGGAAAAGAGAGTCGCTATTGAGTAAAACAGAGGATATTCTAAAAGATTCAATTCATTTACATATGCAAATCATTTTGTAAAGTGATTAATAAGGTTTTTCTTTATTCATTTATCTATCCAACCATCAATTTGTTCATTCATTCATTCATTCATTCATAAGGATTGGGGTCTAGAGTGGTAAAGAGAAGATGCACAAAGAACAAATCACAATCTTTGATATACATTTCAGTAGTTAAATGCCTTTGTGATAACATCCATCATTGCTCCTTAATCTGTGCATTTCTTGCCCATGTCCTCCCAGAAGTTTGTCATAGGGGACACACCGAGAATTCTGGAGGTTTTCATTTTTCTTTTTTGACATCTTGAGAAGTATATATGCTGATTCCCCCTCACTCCTAATAACATTAACCTCTCATCTTCCTTTTTGAACACAAATTTATTTCTAAGATGACAGCCTTTAAATCTCATCTGTGTAATGATTGCTGTGTTTTACAGCTTGTTCATATCGACCATAATCCTCTCTGTCCTTCTTGGCTAAAACTCAACTTGAGTTCTAAAACTTGAATCCATAGACTATCATTAGTAGAACATCAGTATTAACAAGGCTGGCCTTTTTGGGGGGGAGAAGTTTGAGGCCATTAAAAGAACCTTGAAGTTTGCTAAAGGCAATCCAGCACAAACTCTTTCTGTTCATTTATGAGCCCATTTCATTGGCTGTGCAATATAGATAAGGAGAGAGAGACAGAGACAGAGACAGAGAGAGAAGCTAAAAATAGAGAGATAGACATAAACAGACAGGTAGATAGATAGATAGATAGATAGATAGATAGATAGATAGATAGATAGATAGATAGATAGATAGATAGACAGATAGAGAGAGAGAGAGAGATAGGTAGATAAAAGTTAGGTAGATGGATAGAGAAAAAGAAAGAGAGAAAGAAACAAAGAATTATTCTCATTCATTCAATAAAAATTAATCAGGGGGCAGCTGGGTGTCTCAATGGTTTGAGAACCAGGCCTAGAGAAGGGAGGTCCTAGGTTCAAATCTGACCTCAGACATTCCTAGCTGTGTGACCCTGGGCAAGTCACTTAACCTCATTTGCCTCAGTTTCCTCATTTCTCAAATAACCTGGAGAAAGAAATGGCAAACAACTCCAATATCTGTGCCCTGAAAGCCCCAAAGGAGGTTACATCGAGTCAGACATGACTAAAACATGGTTAAACAACAATATATCCTACTTCCCTGAGGTGGAATCCTGGATGAGGAGAAAGGGAGGTGCTAATGGTCCCAACAAATGAGAGGGAAGGTAACTCAAAGGGCTCCTGTCCTCAAAATCCATCTTCTCTTTGATCTCAGAGCACAAAGTACATATGGACTTCCCCAAAAGAAGGCTTTCAAGAACTCAATGAGAGATTCCTGCTGAGAGAGAAATTCAATTTGGACTGTTATCAAAGGACACAACCAGGCCAGAAGCCAAAGGCAAAGTCACCTGGAAGAAAAGAGGAAAGAAAAGAAGAAGGGGCAAAAAATATCCCACACCTATTGTCATTTGAATGAAGCAAATCATTTGTCACTTAAGAACTCGACTTAACCTGGGAGTCCTGAGGTCTGAGTCCTCTCCCCTCTGGTGTCCAGTAATAATAATGATAATGGATAGACGACTAGATAAAATAATGGCTACTTTCGGTACAATATTCATTCCAACACAGGCCAGTCCCCCATCTGCCATGACCCTACCTGTGACATAATGTAACAAGTGCAGCCTTTGTTAGGAGGAATTTAATTAAAATCAGATAAGCAGCCCCAAAGCATTTCTCTTCCCCAGTGGCCCTGAATGTGCCGGCAATTGCTGCTGAACAGGATCTGCCTTTTTGTTCGGTCCTGGGGGACTAAGGATGCATTGTCTAGTCTTATCTCCATCAGGCCCAGCTGTCATACAATCTCTCTGGAAACTGGGCCACCATTCCCAGTGTCCCCTCCCACACTAGGGGAGGGGGTGCTTTCTCAGGAAGAAGTGTTTAGGGGGACACCTCTAGCAATAAGATCACCACAGGAGTGGCAAAGTCCTGCCAGGTGTCCGAGAGAGGAAGTTGACTGCAGGAAGGGCTACCCCAATCCTGCACTTCCAAGGGAGAGGGACAGAGGAGCTGTCTTCCTCTCATTTCTTAGATTGACTTGTTTGATGTTCCCTTTGCCCACAAGTTGCATGGGAGTTAGCCTGCCACTATGAAAGAACTAGTATCCTAATCCTATTTCTGAAACTTTGACCTGTGTACAAATCATTAAATGTTCTATTATAAAATTAGTTTTTATTTTGAACTAACAAAACCCAAACAGGATAAGTACTTCCATATAAATGTATATATGTATGCATACATAGAACCAAAAAGAATTGTTAACCTTTCCTGGATTCAACTTCCTTTTTCTAACATGGGTAAAATCATATGATTACCTACCATTATAATTGTATGCAATTATACAATAATTATACTTACACTCTCTGCCTCAAAAGTTTGTTGGAAAAGGTTGTTTCTAACTTGAAAGTGCTACAGAAGTGGAAGTTGGCATTATATATGCTCAATGCCACTTTTTCTTAGAAGAGAAAATTAGAATTCAGTTCAGCTGGTATAATGAAGTTTAGCTATTCTAGGCTGAACCTAACTACCCCTACCATCATCATCATCATAAACTGAAGGTGGTGGATCTCCTAGCACAAGTTCAGGTATGATCATATCAAGCCTTCCATTCAATTTTTTAAAGCAAATAAAAAGGGATGGAAATGTATCAGGGAAACCTTTCATTTTTTTTGTTCCCTCTCCTCTCCCTTTTCTCTGTCCTCTCCTCTATCTCTGATTTTTGCCCTGTTTTTCTTCTTCTTCTTCTTCTTCTTCTTCTTCTTCTTCTTCTTCTTCTTCTTCTTCTTCTTCTTCTTCTTCTTCTTCTTCTTCTTCTTCTTCTTCTTCTTCTTCTTCTTCTTCTTCTTCTTCTTCTTCTTCTTCTTCTTCTTCTTCTTCTTCTTCTTCTTCTTCTTCTTCTTCTTCTTCTTCTTCTTCTTCTTCTTCTTCTTCTTCTTCTTCTTCTTCTTCTTCTTCTTCTTCTTCTTCTTCTTTTTTCTTCTTCTTCTTCTTCTTCTTCTTTCTTCTTCTTCTTCTTCTTCTTCTTCTTCTTCTTCTTCTTCTTCTTCTTCTTTCTTCTTCTTCTTCTTCTTCTTCTTCTTCTTCTTTTTTCTTCTTCTTCTTCTTCTTCTTCTTCTTCTTCTTCTTCTTCTTCTTCTTCTTCTTCTTCTTCTTCTTCTTCTTCTTCTTCTTCTTCTTCTTCTTCTTCTTCTTCTTCTTCTTCTTCTTCTTCTTCTTCTTCTTCTTCTTCTTCTTCTTCTTCTTCTTCTTCTTCTTCTTCTTCTTCTTCTTCTCTCTCTTTCTGTGTCTCTATCTCTCTGCGTGCCTTTCTCTGACTGTCTATCTTTGTCTTTCTGTCTTTGTCACTTTCTGTTTGTCTATCTCTCTCTCTCTTTCTCACACACACACACACACACACACAGAGTACAAAGATCTTCCTCCTATCTCTTCTGTTTCTATTCAGGACTATACTTTATTCCTCTCATATTACTGACACCTATTGCAATCTGCCATGACTGATGCTAAATTTGTGTGCACCTTATTCACTAGAGTATGAGTTCCCCAAGGACAGGAATTATCTTTTTTCTTGTAGCTCCAAAGCTTAGAGGAATGCCCAATACTCTGGAGGAGGAGTTTAATAAAGGTTTGTTGAAGAATTGATCTCCAAAATCAGCTGTAGGCTTTGGTAGGGCAGGGATGTCATTTCATCCTTCCTTAATGTTAATGTGTTCCCTTGGAAATTATTTCCAATGGATTCTGTGTGTGTGTATATATATAAATATATGTATGTATATACATATATTTATATATATATATATCTATAATAATATAGATAAAATAGTACATATGGTAGCACTATGTATAAATATATAGTATATAACATACAATATATAGCATATATTATATATAAATTGTTGTATATATGTGTATATAATATATATATGTAATTTGCTTGTTTCCCTTCTCCTCCTTATAGGCAGGGACTTGGCCTTTCCTTGTATCCCAGGTGCTTAGCATAAGGCCTGGCACATACACTGTCATTGGCACTTAACCAATAAATGCTTGTTGATTTCACTTGACTTTGTATCCCAAGCTCACAAGCAAGGTTCATGTCTATGATAGATGCTTAATCATTGTTATCAAACCAACTTGAACTCATCTGAACATTGTTTAAGGAACAAAGCAACTGTGGACAGCTTCTAAGCTTACTAAGAACTGGATCACACATTTTCATTGGTTGTACTCACCAGGATGCCTCATCTGATGCAAACCTCAATTTTCAATCCTCAGTGACCTGAAAAAAGATGAAGGGATCCCCAGCTCAGAAACCCTTACCTCCTTGCATTTTGCAAGATGAGTTGGTCTCCAAGGTCCTTGCTTATCTGCCAAAGGCCATGACATGGTTCTTTGTTTTTAAACCCTTGCTTTCTGTCTTAGATTGATTCCAAGGTGAAAGAGTGGTAAGCACTATGCAATGGAGCTTAAGTGGCTTGCTCAGGATCACAGTTAGGAAATGTTTGAAATCAAATTTGAATCCCAGATCACCTGTCTCTAGGCCTGGCTCTCAATTCACTGAACCACCTAGATGCTCCCCACAACATGGTTCTTAAAAATGAAACATTACTTCCAGTTGTGAGACAACCCCAGAGTACTGATAAAAGTAATTTTCTAGATTAGTGAGTATAAGAGGTTTACTTTTAGGAGAGACCAAAGGTTTCTTGAGTTTTAGTCTTAGAGAGAACTTTGGAAGTTATCTAAACCAAAACCCTCCCTTTGCAAATGAGGAAACTGAGGCCAAGAGAGGGAAAGTCTTTTCCAATATCATAGGTTTTCCATCATAAGAGAAGGAGTGGTTTGTGTGAGGAACTGCAAGAGATCAGGGTCACTGAGTTGCAGGGTACCTGGAGGAGACTAAAATATTATAAAATTAAAAGACAGAAATAGGTCTCATTATGAAGGGTTTTAAAAATAACTTGGGGAAGGCATAAACAGCTGAGGGAAGGAAGCAGTAAATACTTCATCTAGGAAATGGCTATTAAACTGACCCTTGGAGTAAAGTAGGGATTCTAAATAGGAAAGGTGAGAAGCGAGTGTATCCCAAGCATGAGAGAAACCAGTAAGAAAATCAGAGATAGATGCAAGGGTGACAAGGAAATCACTTTAAAAGACTGATATATATTAATTTAAGGTCGCCAAGGAATTCAGCTATGTAATTCCTAAATGAAAACTCAAGTCAGCAGTCAACCTTTTATGGAGTTTAATTACAAACAGGATGAAGAAAGGTATTAGAGATAGAGAGAGAGAGGGAGAGAGAAAGGGGAGAGAAGGGAATAGGGCTTAAATACCCCTTCTATCTAGGCTGGGCCAAAAGGCCCAAGCCCTTAGATAGCTGGGGCAAAGAAAGGAGATCAGGCCCTATTACTCACGTGACCAAAATGGAGAAACAGTCTCAGGGGCCTCCACCTCCAGCTTCCTTCAGAGCAAGCTTCTCAGAGCACCTCTCCAACCACTCAGAGCCAAAACTCTCCAACCAACCACCCTCCAGTTCTCAGACCCCTCTCTCTTTAAGGAAACCATCCAAGTTCCCTCCCCTCAGTTCTCACATCTACCAATCACTGTCCATGTCTTCCCTGTGCCAATGGTGGCTCTACCTTAACCCAGGACCACCCAGAGGTCTGTGGCTTTGCACATGTCTGTTGAAGGTCATATTCTCAAATAATTAAATCTTGATCCTTTGCTACAGCCCTTCCTAAATCCTGTTACTCTGAGTAGGGTAGAGATTGGAATAATTAAATTTTGATCTATGCTGCAGCCCTTCCTAAATCCTGTTAGGACTGAGTAGGGTGGAGATTGTAATTTCCAAGACCTGGTTCTGTCATTCCAAGTATCTCTATTGTATCAATTCTAAAATCAATCATGACTCAAAGAAATTCCTGTTCTATGCTTAAGCATAGGTCAAAGCCCTTTCCATTGTTCAGCAAAAGGTTTCTGTCCTAAAGTAATCTTAAGAAGGGAGGAGGAGGAACCTCCCATGCCAATGGGGTTCACATTCCAATAGAGTTCCCACTATCAATAGGAAATTTTTCAAGTATGAAATTTCCCAATGGTGAAATTTCCAACATTTATAAGTCTAAGAAATTTTAAGGTTTACACAAGTCATGTATGAAGAAATGTGGGAAGGTCAACATGGCTGCCAGGCCATAGACTGTGTAAAGTAAAGCAATACATAATAGGACTGAAAAAAAGATAGATTGGGACCAGATTAGGGAAGGCTTTAAGTGTCAAGTTTTCTTGATTCTAGAGGGAAAAAAGAAGCCGATAAAGCTGCTCTTGTTTTTTTTTTTTAATTGAGTACAGCAGTAGTTCTCAACCTGTGGGTTGCAAAAACACAGGGGTCGCCTAAAGCCATCGGAAAATACATATTTCCAATGGCTTTAGTCACTGAGAAATTGGGCTACTTTACAGCAAGATCTTGGAAAGAATGGGGACCCTGCTGCCCACACATTGTACTAATATTAGTTATGTATCAGCAGCCCTCCCCCTATGAAGGGCGCTGGATTTACCCTGTTGCCTGGAGACCGGACTCAAACAGAGACCCAGAGAGAGCACCTGGTGCTGGCTCTGGAGGGGTTAAAAATGAGTCCTGGAGAGGATAACTCCTGGAGTGGATAATGGAGCCGAGTAATGCCAGCAAAGTGAAGCCTCAGCTCGAGCTGGAGGGAGATGACAGGAAGAAGGCAGTGTCTGTGGACCCCCTCCCCAGGCAGGACTTACCTCACACCCCAGCACTTAGGCTGCCTCCTGCTGGATTAATATTTCTCAACATACAATTAAATATTGTTTTTGTGATTAACCACTATGTTTAAATTATGTTTGATTTGTAGCAATGAGAATACATAATTCATATCAGGTATTTACATTCTGAATCATAACTGTAGCAAAATTACCATTTTGAAGTAGCCACCAAAATAATTTTTTTGGTTTGGGGTCACTGTAACATGAGGAACTGTATTGTAGGGTCATGGCATTAGAGAGGCTGAGAACCACTGGAGTAGAGTGATATGATCTGACCTTGCTCTAGGAAAATCACTGATTGTTGTTTGGAAGATGGACTGAAGCATAGAGAGGCTTAAGATAGGGAGACAAAACTGGAGGCTATTAAAATAATCCAAGTAAAAGGTGATGAAGACTTGAATTAGGTGGTGGCCATGTTAGTGGAGTGGAGAGGGCATGTGCTAGAGATATTGTGGAGACAGAAATGGCAAGATTTGGCAACTGATTAAATACATTGAGCAAAGGAGAATTAGAAGCTGAGGACAGCAACAAAGCTGAAAACCTGAGTGACTGGAAGAATGATGGGCCTCTCCACCGCAACTGAGAAGTTTGTAAAAAGTATGTTTGTGGAGAAGGATAATGAATTTTGTTCTACACTTGCCGAATTTGAGAGGTCATCTATGGGACATACAATTTGGAATGTCTAAGAGGCCATTCTCAATGCAGAACTGGATCAGAAAGAGAGTCTAAGACATACAGATCTGAGAGTCATTTAAATAATGATGGTCATTGAACTCATGATTATAAATGAGGTCATCAAGTGAGAGAGTGTAGAGAGAAAAGAGACTTCCCAGGACAGAAACTTGAGAGACACCTATAGTTAAGTAAGATGATAGGGGTACTCACATCCATCAAAGGAACTGAGAAGAAGCCATCATACAAGTATGAAGAGAAATTAGAGAGAGAGTAATGGATGTATCTGTCTATCTTGATGAGGATTTTATATGTGACAATGATAAAATATGTAATATCATATGTTAATAATATGTACTACATATTATGTATTATTATGTACCATAACATAACTTCATAAAATATGATATGATATAATATGACAGAATATGTGTATATCTGTGTATTTCATTAGAGCTTAGAATAGTTCTGAGAGGGAATATGATCACTTCCAATATTTAAAGAGTTATCATTTCAAAGGAGGATTATTGTATTAATTCTGTTAGACTCTATATTTAGAAACAAGGAGCAGGAGTTACAGGAAGGTTGATATAAGTCTATTTGCATTTCCAATTGATTGATCTCTGCTCTCCCTAGTTTGTTAATATATGCACTCAGGGATATGAATTTACCTCCAATTACTGCTTTGGCTGCATCCCAAAAGGTTTGAAAGGATGTCTCATCATTGTCATTTTCCTCGATGAAATTATTAATTGTTTCTATGATTTCTTCTCTAACTAAACAATTTTGGAGTATCATATTGTTTAATTTCCAGTTAGTTTTTGATTTGGTTTTCCATGTACCATTACTGATCATTATTTTTATTGCCTTGTGATCTGAGAAGGCTGCATTTATTATTTCTGCTTTTCTGCATTTGTGTGCTATGTTTCTGTGACCTAATGTATGGTCAATTTTTGTGAATGTGCCATGTGGTGCTGAGAAGAAGGTATATTCCTTTTTATCCCTATTTATTTTTCTCCATATGTCTAGTAATTCTAATTTTTCTAAGATTTCATTCACTTCTTTTACCTCTTTCTTATTTATTTTTTGATTTGATTTATCTAAATTTGATAATGGTTGGTTTAAGTCTCCCACTAATATGGTTTTACTGTCTATTTCTTTCTTCAATTCTCCTAGTTTCTCCATTAGAAATTTAGGTGCTATATTATTTGGTGCATACATGTTGATTAGTGATATTTCTTCATTATCTAAAGTCCCTTTTAACAAAATATAATTACCTTCCCTATCCCTTTTGATCAGGTCTATTTTTGCTTTGGTTTTATCAGATATCATGATTACCACTCCTGCCTTCTTTCTATCAGTTGAGGCCCAGAAGGTCTTACTCCATCCTTTAATTCTGACCTTGTAGGTGTCAACCCGCCTCATGTGTGTTTCTTGAAGACAACATATGGTAGGGTTTTGGATTCTAATCCATTCTGCTATTCGTCTACGTTTTATGGGTGAGTTCATCCCATTCATGTTCAAAGTTATGACTGTCATTTGTGGACTCCCTGGCATTTTGATAACCTTCCCTAATTCTAACCTTTTTTTCTTCAGCTCTATCTTTTAGTCCAGTGATTTACTTTAAATCAGTCCCCCTTATCCCCTCCCTTGATATGTTTCCCTTTTTAGTCCCTCCCCCTACCCCCTCTCTTTCCCTCCCCTTTTGTTTTCCCTCTCTCCCTCCCCCCCTTGGTTTTCCCTTCTCCCTACCCTTATTGGGTAAGATAGAATTCAAGATCCCAATGGATCTGGATGTTCTTCCCTCTCAGAGTTGATTTCCCTGAGAGTAAGGTTTAAGTAAAAACTCTCTTCCTCTCCTTCTTATAAAAGTTTTCTTTCCCTCCCCTTCCCGTGTGAATCTTTGTGTGAGAAAGATTATTCTATTTGGTCTTTCTTTTCCCCCTATTTACACATTACATTTTCCCCACATGTTAGTATACATAGATTGATATAAATGTAGTCCTTATAGAAGAGAGTTTGAGTAAAAGAAGAAGATAAGATTTTTCTCCTTTTCCCTTTCCTTCATATTTACCTTTTCAGGTATTCCATGCTCTTTGATTTTCGATATCGAACTTTCCACAGAGTTCTGGTCTTTTCATTGCAAAAACTTGGAAATCTTCTATTTTGTTAAATGCCCATACTTTCGCTTGGAAGTATATAGTCAGTTTTGCTGTATAGTTGATTCTTGGTTGAAGACTTAGCTCTCTTGCCTTTCTGAAAATCATGTTCCATGCCTTACGATCATTCAGAGTGGAACTTGCAAGGTCTTGTGTGACCCTGATTGGCATTCCTTTATATCTAAATTGTCTTTTTCTGGCTTCTTGTAGGATTTTTTCTTTTGTTTGAGAGCTTTGGAATTTGGCAATTACATTCCTGGGAGTTGTCTTTTGGGGGTTTAGTGTAGAGGGTGTTCTGTGAGCTCTGTCAGTGGCTGTATTGCCCCCTTGTTCTAGAATCTCTGGGCAACTTTCTTTAATTATATCTTGTATTACGATGTCAAGTTTGCTGTTTATTTCTGGCTTTTCTGGAAGTCCAATTATTCTTAAATTATCTCTTCTCCTTCCATTTTCCAAATCTGTCACCTTGTCAGTGAGATATTTTATGTTCTCTTCTAATTTCTTGGCCTTTTGATTTTGCTTTATTAGTTCTTGTTTTAAGGCCTGGTTTTCCTTTTCAGTTTGGTCATACTGGTTTTGTAGATGCGTGAATTTCTTTTGCATTATTTCCCACTTTTCCTCCCAGAAGGCTTCCATCTTTTTGATCATTTCTGATTCAAATTCTTCATGGGTTTGTGGAGAGTTTCCATTTCCTTTGGAAGGTTTCGGAGCATTTGCTTGTGTTTCCTCTTCTGTCTCCTCTGTGTTTTGTATTTTTGCTCCATAAAATGTGTCCAAAATTGCCCCCTTCTTCTTGTTTCTTTTGGAATTTGGGGGCTTTTTTGCTTCAGTGTAGTTTGCCATCTCTATCTGAGTGGGGAGGATTAGCTTTTCTTATCTCTGTCTGGTGTTCAGAGGTTTTAGCCCCAGGCAGATTGTCCTTTCTATGAAGTTGTTGTTCTGTCTTCCTGGGGAAGCCAGGAATTGCTGGCATGTCCCTGGGTTGAATTGAGTGTGCCCTGAGGCAGGGAACTGAGACTGGGATGGAGGGATCCAGCCAGGGGGTTATAAGCTCCCCCCATCTCTCTGTTTCCATGCTGTCTGGGTGCCCCCTCAACTGGGTCAGGTTGTTTTCAGGAAGTGGCCTTCTGAATAGCCAGCCCTGGGGTCCTTTTGCCAGCCCTGAGGGTTACTGTTGTTTCTGAAGACCCTGCTCTCTGAGGAGGAGGGGCCGTGGCTTCCCTGAGCTCAGGGTGAGGGCTCCTGATAAGAAGATTAGCTTTCCCTGGGTTGAACTGAGATTCTGATGGAAGGATCCAGCCAGGGGGTTACTAGCTCTCCCGTCTCTCTGTTTCCCTGCTGTCTGGGTGCCCCCTCGACTGGGTCAGGTTGTTTTCAGGATGTGGCCTTCAGAATAGCCGGCTCCGGAGGCCTGAGGATTGCTGTTGTTCCACACAACCCTGCTCTCTGAGGAGGAGGGACCGTGGCTTCCTGGAGCTCCGAGGGCTCCTCCCAGGGGATTACGAGCTCCCCCATCCCTCTCTGTTTCCCTGCTGTCTGGGTGCCCCCTCGACTGGGTTAGGTTGTTTTCAGGATGTGGCCTTCAGAATAGCAGGCCGTGGGGCTCTGAGGTTGCCTCTGCTGCCTCGGACTCGGACTCGGCACTCTGGGTTGGGGGGGGATGGGTCCTAGGACCTTCCTTCTGCCTGCCCCTTAGGTCCGAGTGGTCTCGGGTTCTGGCTCTTGGGGGGGGGGCGTACCTTTTGATCCAGGTCCAGGTCCAGGAGGAGGACTCCCTGGGTCTATGCTGTTGATTGTTTTGAATTTCGGTGTCCTAGGAGCATTCAGTTTGAGATCGGTAAGGAAGGGTTTCAGGAGATCTGAACTTTAGCTTTCTCTAAGCTGCCATTTTGACCGGAAGCCCCTATATAAATCTAGTATAAACCTAGAATAAGTAGTTAGAGTCATGAAGTGGGTTGTGTGCTTCCTGTCATGTGAGTTGTCCTAACAGAGGCTATTATATTCTGTTGAGGGATAAGAAAAGTCCATTTCAAAGGACTGAGGTAGGGGGAAAGATAAGGAATCACATGTAAAACTCTTGGATATATCCTCAAAGATCAAGAGAGACATTTAGAAATCATAGAATATATGAGCTGAAAATATTGCCACTGGAAGATCATAGAAAATTGAAAAATAGAACATCAGAGAAGAAAGGTTTTCAACAGGATATCTGAAGTAGAAGGGGGCTCAAGACTGAAAATACATTTATTCATTTGGCACTTATTATATGGACAGTTTGGTGGTACAGTGAGTAGAATACTGGACCTAGATTAAGGAAGACTCAAGACTACTTGAGTTGAAATCTGGTCTTAGACACTTACTGTGTCACCTTGGGTAAATCACTTAGCCTGTCTGCCTTGGTTTCCTTATCTGTCGAATGAGCTGGAACGAAGGAAATGGCAAAACACTCCAGAATCATTGCCAAGAAATCCCCAAATGGGGTCACACAGAGTTGGATATGACTGAAAAATGACTGAATAACAAGACATGTGGAAATGTGTTTGTCAATACTTGTAGTAAGATATGATTCCCCTCATTTGGTTCAAAATGTGACAGAGGGGATACAAAACATTTGCAAATATTATAAAAATAACTATTGTATGGAAGGGAATATACATATATATTTTAAATTACAGAGAACAAATACTTAGTAATGTTAGGGAAGACAAAAGATCATGGATGAATAAAAGATCCAGAAGACTTCCCAGAGTATGTGACCTTTGAGGTAGGCCTTGAAAAATAGACAGGATTTAAAACAGATGGAGGGAGAGGGGGTAGTCTTTCTATCCATTTAGAACTGTGTAAGCAAAAAGTCTAAAAAAAAAAGAATAAAAAGACAGATTATGTAGATGTGGGGGGAGAGGATGTCAGAGTCTAGTTTAGTTGGAATATAGATTATATGAAGAGATTGGCATGAAATAAAGTTGGAAAGGTCCTTGAATGGCAAGCTAAGAAGTTTGGTTTTGATTCATCAGGCTATAATAGGAAGCTATGAAAGGATTTGAGCATAAGCATAATGTACTTAGAACTGTGCACCATGAAGACTGGAAACAGGTGTAAAAGAGCCTGCACGGGATACGATCATGAATGCAGGGAGATTTATTAAGGATGTTCAAATCAAGAATAATAAGGATTAGAAGAGGGACATGAAAATGGGAATAAAAAGGCTATGTTTCAAAAGGTATTAGCTAGAATTTATGTAGCATTTTAAGGTTTGCAAAGAATGCCACGATTATCTCGTTTTATTTTCACAACCATCTTAGGAAGTGCATGCCATTATTATTCCCATCTTGAAAATGAGAGAACTAACATAAATAGAGGTTAAGTGGCTTGCCCATGGTCACACAACTAATACGTTTCTAAGGCTGGATTGAAAATCGGGTCTTCTTGGCTCCAAATTTAGGACTCTACTCAATGTGCTACCTAGCTGCAAATGACTAAGATAGACTATGAAAAATAAATAGCACTAAAGTTGGGAGATGCCTGAGGAACCATCCAATTCAAATCCATCCCTTTAAAAATGAACTCAGTCCTCATGTCTGGGCTCTTTGCTAAGGGGCAGAATCAGACAGGAGAAGGGAGCAGGGAAGGGACTAAGGAACAGGGATCTGATTAGGAAAATGTCATTTTAAATGATTCTTCCCCAACTTCAGAACCATCCTCTGTCTTAGTTGGCCAACTGTTTGAAACCAACACAATTCACTTAGCCATGTTCCTTACCAACTTGTAGACTTATATCCTCAGGAGAAACCTTACAAATCATATAGCCCATCTCTCTCTCACTCTCACACACTCTCACATTCTCCCCCTCCCCTTTTTTCCTTTCTGTCCCTCTTTCTCCTTCCCTCTCCATCTCTGTCTCTCTTTCTCTGTCTCTTTCTCTCTTTTTCTCTCTGTCTCTCTCTGTCACTCTGTCTGCCTGTCTGTTTGTCTTCCCCCCTCCTTTTCCCTCTCTCTTTAAAAGTGCCTTGTTAGCCTTAAAGAGTTATATAAATGTCAGCTATTATTGCAAGCATTAGTATTCCCCATTTGAAAAATGAGGAAACTAAGTCTGACATTGGCAAAATGACTTGCCAATGAACATGTAGAAAATACGTGTTGAACCTCAGTCTCCTGAATCCAAATCTTTTTTTCTTTTCCCTTCACCATACTTTCTCCCACAATGTGTTGTGTATCAAATACTTCTCCAGTGTATGTCAGCCTACCAAGGATGGCCAGAGTGTACCTGGGAGAGATAACACATTTCCACCATGTAAGGGCCATGGTCAATCTATTAATTAGAAAAGGGAAATTGCTATTAGACTCAGGAAATGCAGCTTACGACAAAGAAGCAGTCTCCTCCATACCCTGGCAATTGAGCTTGCTTCTCCTGGTGTGTACCCTGGATTCTTTTAGGAGCTCTCCAGATATGAAATCTACACTTTAAGAAGTACCACTAGAAATCTAGACAGGGTTTTCCTTTCCTTTCTCATTCTGGAATATTAGAATTTTCAACACACTTCACATTTAAGAAGAATTTTCCCAATAGACCTCTGTATCGACACTAGGAGGAAGCAGAGAAGGCAAGTTTATACCCATTTTGTAGATGATGAAACCCAGTGATTAGGACCTGGATCTTCTTACTTGGTTTATTCTCATTCATTCAATAAAAATTAATCAGGGGGCAGCTGGCTCAATAGATAGAGAACCAGGACTAGAGATGGGAGATCCTCAGTTCAAATCTGGCCTTAGACACTTCCTAACTGTGTGACCCTGGGCAAGTCACTTAACCCCCATTGCCTAGCCCTTACCACTCTTCTGTCTTGGAACCAATACAGACTATTGATTCCAAGATGGAATATAAGGGTTTAATTAAAAAAAATTAATCAGCCCCTTAATATAGGGTACTATACTAGCTACTGAATGATCATACATTGTTCACACAAGACTATAGTTCTTACCCTTATAGAACCCACACAAAGTTGAGAGAACAGTGACACATTTCATGAGAAGTACATAATGAAAATAGCACTTGGACCATCTGGACCTTAAGTTTCTTCACTGAAAAATGAAGGAGGTGGATTAGATGATCTCTAAGTTCCTTCCCCACCCCTTTCAGCAGGTAGGTGATATAGTAGGTAAGAATGCTGGCCTTGGAGTCAGGAAGACCCGAATTCAAATGCTGCTTCAGACACTAACTTGCTGTGTGACTCTAAACAAGTCATTTAGTTCAGTCCCAGTTTCTTTGCTCTATTAGATGGGCATGATAATAATAGCACCTACCTCACAGGTGTGTTGTGAGGAGACAAAATATATAAAATGATTTGCAAACTTTAAAATGCGATATAGTAGCTGCTGTTCTTATTGTTGTTGTTATTGTTGTTGCTAAAATTTTATGATATTATGTAATAGAGAGGTACTGACCAAACCAGCTAAAGTATTGGTTGAGATCAAAAGGATCATTGCTAAAAGGGGAATCATGGAAACTTGAAAACTACTTGGAAAAAGCAATATTTGAGCATAGTTTCAAAAGAAGGTAGAATTCAGCAGGTGAAGGGATATAAAGAGGACATTCCAGAGACAAAGAATAGTGTACATTAAAGGCACAGGTGCAGGAAAGTGAAGAAGTGTTGGGAACAAAGAAGTGTGACTAGACAATAGAATTCATGGTGGAAAATAATATGAAATGAGTCTGAAAAGCAAGGTGCTCCCATGTTATAGGAAGCCTCCAATCTGAAAATGAAGAGTTTGAATTTTTATTGGTAGACAATGTCCCTGATTTTCAAGATAAGATGATATATTCAATTGCTTGGTTGCATTTTTCAAATGTAGATTTTGAAAGGTAGGGTACCTATTGATTCTCAAATTGCCATCATAATTCCCAATAGGATAGCAAAGAGAAGCAGGGGAATGATGATGATGATGATGATGATGATAATGATGATGATGATGATGATGATGTTGACAACATTATGTAACCTATTGAGGTTTTCAAATTGCCTCCTTACCGACAATCCTTCAAAGTAGGCACCACAATTACTAATGCTCTTCATTTACAAATTAAGAAAATGCCATCTTAAAGGCTCTGCACCTAGAAGATATTTCCTATGAATATTTCAAGATTATAAGATTATGAAAAGATTTCTTTATAGATCTAATAAATCTTGTCATTTGAGGCTTAATATAAGGAGAAGTAGGCTCACAGCGGGCATAGACATGGTCACAAAGGGCACAAAGTTAAAGGCGAAGTTAAAGAGAGATTATGATAGGTGATCCTATACTCCAGTTTTTCCTGTGTGTGAAGTCCATTCTCATGCTTTTCTCAAGCTTTAGTACATACTTTAGCCTCTTAAAAGAGATCTATAATTATTCAAAAGGTTCAATTTGGCCATCTCTACTAGAAAAATTAAGATGACAAGGAATGCCTTTTGTATAAAATATGGCAGGCAGTTGAATGAACATTCCCCAGGAATTTTTCATTTGTACATTTGTGCCAAGAGATGGACTGTGATTTCTGGAGAAGCATATAGTGTTTTCAATGACTTCAAGATTTTTCCTGAATAAAGACCGATTTTTAAACAACTATGTATCTGTCTGTCTGTCTGTCTGCCTACCTATTTATCTATTTTTTTCATTGAGTGTAGTTTGGTGTAGTAGAAAGAAAACTGACCCCAGAATGAAGAAGATCTGTTTCAAATCCTACCTCTAACACATCATCCTAGTCAAATTCCTTAAAACTCAAGACCACAGACAATTCTTTAAGATTGTAAGTTACAGAGAAAGTACTTATATGGTGTGGCAGAGAGAGAGTCAAATCACTAACTCTTATTTAACCCTACACTTATATCTATACCATACATATATCACTATACCTGTGAAATTACAGGGCAAGAAAATAACAGTGAAAATGTGTTCCATTGTATTGAATAACAATGTTAGAAGATTAAATTCTTTGAGAGGACAGAATTGTAGATCATTCAAAAAAATGATGAGGAAACCCATGGTGGGTATAAATGACTAACATATATCCCTAATCATGAATTTTGTAAAAAGTGGAAAAACTGATTTCTTTGAAAGGATGTACAATTAGAAAAGAAGTAGGATAGTTATATACCAAATGCAATGGATAATAGATAAGCTAGTTCACATGCTTTGTTGGTGTCCATACAATATTGAAATCTTTTAGGAAGATTCCTATCATATTGCATGGATTTCCTGTATAAGATTTATGGGAAGTTATAGACAAAATCTTTATAGGATGAGAAGACATGCATGGCATGTGAGCCATAAAAATGAAGGGAATACATATATAGATGAATCTATGGAACCACTGAATTATATAGTTGAAAAGGCTTAGGCTGAGTGGTTAAATGAATTAAACATGTCACGCAGCCATATAATATGTATATATTTGGAAAACTACACAAATATTCACATTTTTAAAATTCAATACTTCAAATAATTAGTGGTTTCTGCAAATTTATAAGAGTAACCACTGATGTATGTAATAATGCCTTCAAATCTCAGCCTTTATGGATTTCTTGGAGAAAAAAAAAACAATAACTGCACTGGTTGTCAAAATTAAAAATAAAAATCCACCCCCTGGTAATGCCTTCGATGAACTTCTTCACTCTAGTTCCTAGGAAATCATTCAGTTCATAGTGTTTTTTAATCACTTTTGTACCATTCCCTGGACATTCAAAAGCAAACATTAAAATAATCTAAGTAAGCCCTGAAGGAGTTTACATGCTATCATGAGTGATGACATGAGTATAAGTTTATACCAAATAAACACAAAATAAATACAAGGTAAATGGTGGCACCTAGGTGGCACAATATGTATAATTCTGGATTTAGAGTAAGGAAGACTTGAGATTGAATCCTGTTTCAGACACTTGCTAGCTATGTGATACTTAAATGCTCCCTAAGATTGCTTATCTGGAAAATTGGGTTAATAATAGCACTTTCCTACCAGGGTGGTTATAAGGATCAAATGAAATAATATATATGAAATGGTCTGCAAGTCTTGAAGCTTAAGTTCTCTATAAATAATATTGCTAGGAGGAACAGGGAAGAGCAATAAAAGCTTCATGTGGGCTTTGTAGAAAACTAGGGATTATAAGAGGCACAGTTGAAGAGAAAAGAAGTAAATATTTTAATCACTTTATAAAGATGATCTCATTTGATCCTTGCAGTCCTCAGAAGCAAAGGCTATTATTTTCCCCATTGTACAGTTAAGGAAACTGGGGTTGACAGCAGTTAAATGACTCTGCTAGGATTATACATGTAGGAAATGTCTGAGATTGCATTTGGACCTGAGAATTCTGGGCTCAATACTCTATCCATTGTGATGTTTAGCTGCCACTGAGAAGAGAGAACAAAAGCTTAGTTAGCTTGCATAACAGACCCAACCCATGACTGGACTCTTCTTTAAGGCTTTTTTCAGGATCCCTTAGAACTTGCACTCCACTGACATAGCCTTTGAGAGCCTGGGCCACTATCCCCCAAAATGATGAGCCAGTAAAGAATGACAATGAAAGGCATAACCATCTTCATGAAAATATGACTTTGGGTCTCCCAATCTGACCATCAACCCAGATCACACTCTGGAGAATATATCCAATAAACCCTTTCATTAGTTCATAGGACTCAAAGATAGAAGAGATCTTAGGAACTTTCATTCATCTTCTTCATTTTATAGATGAGGAAATCAATGCCCAGGGTCACATGGAGAGTCAGTAGCAGAGCTATCTTTCAAACTCAGATATCCTAATTCCAAAGCTGTGTTCCATTCATTCATCTCCATTCTCAGTTTCTATTAGGAGTACAGATATTCTTCTAGTCTCTGCTCTATGATTCTACAGAACTGGTCCCAAAGGGAAGGTGGTGACACTTTGGGGACCAAAGTTATCTCCCTTCCTCAACTGAACTCCCTTTATGGCTGCCAACAAAATTTAGCTGGAACCTCATTGAATTTATTGGACTTGGATATTCTCCTTTGATCAAGATACCCCTCTCAAAGGGGCTCCCCAGAGACCTGAAAATGTGTCTAGATCCCAGAGAAAAAGAGACTTCTAATTCAGCCTCATTTCTTCTTCCTTGGAGTTCACAACTAACACATTTTAAGAACAAAATGGAAGGGGAAGTTGTTCTGGAGGTGGATTTTGTATGTTTTTAGAGTTTGCTCAGTCCATTTCAATTTTTCTTGTGAATAATAAGACTTTGCCAGAATTATTCCTGTGCATAGATGATAGGAGTCATGCTTTTTTCATCCTTCACAAGGCAGCAGGTATAGGGCCCACGATTACTGTCATTTAGCTTTACACCCTCTCCCTCACAGGGCAGCAAGAAGGACAGAATTCAGTTACCTTTAAAGTGAAATATGTGAGTTAAAATAAGGGTTCAAAAGTGTAAATATATATAAAAATATAAAAAACAGGTTTACTAAACTAAAGAGAGAAGGGAAAGGGAATCAGGGAATAACTAACTTTTACCCCAAAACAGAGATTAAAACCCTTATAATTTCCTATAACTATTCTAAACTAATTCTAAACTAACTCCTTAAATGATTAATTAAGATTAGGGAAGGTTTGGTAGGAGCAAGACCAAGGCCAAAGTAGATCTCACACAACTGGAGTTCTTCATTGGATCAATCAGCAGTCTCAGTAGGACGTCCCCAGCAGCTCTGTTGAACATCCACTTGTCAGCAGCAGCAGCAGCAGCAGCAGCAAAAATAAGCAGAGTCTCCAGAAAGCCCATAGGATGGGGAATCAATATCTCTCTGGGTCCATCCCAGAATAACCAGATTGAAACCCTCTGGGCTCTCTCCTGACTCTTAGGGAAAAGCAACAGTCTCTCTTCCCCAACATTCTGGAATCCCTCATTGCTCTCCAGGACTTCCTGGTTTTCCTTGTATGACTTCCTAGTTTGCAGGATTTCCTGTTCCTGGCAAAATCCCTTACCACAAAAGGGATGTAGAAATGGAAGCTCTTTTTATTATCTGTTATACCTTATTGTCACCTGTCATCAAAGAAGAGGCCAGTAATGATGAAGGCAAGGAGCTACATTCGGAGACCTGGGTTCTGGTCTTTGCTCCACTATTTCCTCTCTTGGTGAACTTTACCAATCACATCACCCTTGTGGGTGGGCCTCAGTTTCTTCATCTTTAAAATGGAGATGAAGAAGACAGCATGGAATAGAACAGTTTCAGATTCAGGAAGTCCTGAATTCAAGACCTACCAGTCCCATACTGGTTGCATTATCCTGGGCAAGTCACTTAACCTACATGTTGAGACTACATGTTGAGAAGTAGTTGATATTCTATATTGAAAGTTTGATTTTTTTCCAAGAATTGCTCCCTGCATTCCCAATAACAATGAAACAGAATTTTAAAAAATGAAAATAATCTGCAATAATTCATTATTTATTACATTTTAGTAATAATTTGTCTTTACTTATTAAGTATCACTTAACTTTTATTTATCACTATTGGGTACAAAGTACCAAGCAGAAGCAGCAATACGCATTATATTTACTGTACTAGGTTATTGTGAGGATTATGTGAGCTAAGAAATTGAATGATTTGCTCAAGGTTAATGTATCAGAGAAAGAATTCAAACTCACAACTGCCTGTCTTTGAGGCTAGCACTCTTCCCACTACACAAGGCTCTCTCTCAGGCTTCCAAAGTGCTTTACATTTATTATCTCATTTGACACTTCATAATGCTTGGTAATGTGCCTCTGAATTCTAGCTGTTTCATCTTATTATATTCTTTAAGCACCTGCTATCTGCTAGTCAAATGTCAACAAGAATTTGAGAGGTAAATACAATAAGTAGACCCATCCTTTCACACAAAGGGAGATAATACATACATAAATATATACTGAAAGAAAAATTCTGTTTGGCATTAAAAATTCTTCATAGTCTGGGTCCCTCCTACCTTTCCAGTCTTCTCACTCCTTACTCCCCTCTACTTACTCTATCCAGTGAAGATTTTTGGAAAAATGGATTGATGAAAACAATTTGTTCCAATGGCCATGAAGGTGGATGAAACAGATGCTATGGAGTGACAAAAGCTAGGTCAGTTATTGAAGATGCCAAGATCATCCACAACATCCTGTGTCATTGCAGTTGTCTTTACTTTTGTTCTGACTCTGGGCTTCAATTACTCTGGAAGAGAGTGTGACTGATGGCTTTGTGCAACTATGTCTCACTTAAATCCAATTCACATGCAAGTCAAGATATCTACCCATGATATCACTGATCCTCTTTGAAAATTAAGGACCACCAGTTACAATAAAAATTATCCAGTGACATTGGACTCCATGCTGTTCCATGAAGAAGATACTCAACTTTATCTCCCATCTTCATTCATTTTCTCTGACTGTCTCCAATGTCTGAAATGTTCTCCCTCCTCACTTTTAACTCCTGCCCTCTTTGACTTCCTATAAGTCCCAGCTAAAACCCCATCTTCTTCAGGAAGTTTTTCCTGATCCTTTTTAATGTTAGAGACTTCCCTCTGCTGATGACCATCTCCATTTTATCTTGTTGATGGCTTGTTCATACCTGATTGATTGCTTGTTGACTCCCCCATTGAACTATAAGGAACTGTCTTTTGCCTTTCTCTATATTCCTAGTACTTAGAAATGTGCCTTTCCTAATAGTAAGAGCTTAATAATTACTTGTTGACTGCCTGGAATATAAAGAGAACAAATACAAATGAACACAAAATAGAAAACTATGAGGTGATTTATGAGGAAGGACACTGGTTATTGATATTTGCAATCATTAAGAAGTCCAACATATTACAGTCTCTTGTAATTGATTGAAACTTAATGACACCTTGCCATCTTTAGTGCTATTCTCTTGGCATTTAACTCATAATGCTTTTTCATTTACCCAGGATGCATGGCTAGTAACCCCTACATAATTATCACTGTCTGAAAGACAGAGACTATGCCATATGCAATTTGAAAGCACTTGATAGAGACATGAATTAATACAGCATGCAAATACTGTACCATAAAATAAACTAGGTGCAAATAATAAGTAGAAAGTGAGATTTGACAGAGAGAAAAAGATATCACTTCCTCCTATAAGGGGTGGAAACAAGGGAGCAGGGAAAGCTTAATAGAGGAGGTGGACCCAGAGTTGAGTCATGAAAAATATTCTAAAACAAGGCAGGAAAGAGAAAATTCTAATTCATTTGAACAAAAACCTATCAAATTCCTACTGTGTACATAGCACTGGTCCCAGGGAGTTGTGAAGTTTAAATAAGATATGGTATTGGGGGCAGCTTCATGGTGCAGTGGATTGAAATCCAGGCCTAGAGGCAGGATGTCCTAGTCTAAAATCTGGCCTTAGACATTTCCAAGCTGTGTGAACCTGAGCAAATCACTTAACCCCCATTGCCTAACTCTTACCACTCTTCTGCCTTAGAACCAATACATAATATTGATTGTAAGACAGAAGGTAATGGTTTTTAAAAAATAAGGTATGGTCACTTAACTCCATAAAGATCATGGTCTTGTAGGATATAAAACAAACACAAATAACTACAAGATGATTTAATACATAACAGGAGTTGCAAAGTATGGAGTTTGAATGTAGAAAGGTACCAGGATGAGAAGAGGAAAGGGGAAGGATTTCTGAAGGAGGCTGCATTCAAAACAGGTAGAATTTCAGCAGAAAGGAGAAGAAATAACAAAGAAGACTTATAAAGTATATTTATAATACTGATGAAGTAATAAATAATTATAACAAGTAACAAAGTAATATATATCAATTAATTAAATATTAACTTAAAAATAATAAAGTAATAAGGATTTCTAAAGACACAATGAGGGACACTTCTTAGGGTGGAGCCAAAAAGAAGAAGTAAACTATAGCAACTCCATGTCACCACAAGAATCCTCCCTGACCAAAACTAAAATGTTGCCACAAAATGGATACAGGAGTGAAAGAACCAACAAGGAGACAGAGTGAAACAACTTTCAAGAAAAGTAAAACACAAAAGGTAGGCACAGGTCATCTGGGGAACTGGGGTGAAAGGAAAGTAGAGCCAGCAAAAGGCTATAGCAAGAAGTGAAGAGCAAGCCAAGACCAAGTCATCCCCCTCCCATCCTCCACATCTGCTGTCCAAGGCTCAGAACCTATGCCCAAGCCAACATCCAGATTCTAAGATCCTGCCTGGGAAAATAGTGGTACAAGCCAACCCATATGGATCCCTTGAAATTTCAAACCTGTAGAGAAGTCTGGAGTCATATCCCAGGGAAGTCTAGGCTGAAGTGGTCTGATCCATGTGGGCCCAGAGCAAAGACAGGATTTCCAGGCTGGGCTTGGGATAATGACATAATACACATTTTGGGGTTGCTGATAATACTAAGTACTAAGAACCAAGTACTAATATTTCTCCCTAAAGCTTAGGGCAGAGCTCCAAGACAGGGCAATCAAGGGTGTCCCTGATTTGATCAAGTACACAACAAGACCAAAAACTTGAGCCTAAGCCTGGGGCTAGAATTTGTTCAGTCCCTGACCTGATCAAGGTCAAACTAAGATCAAAAGCTTATGAGGCAAGTCCTTAAGCCATCAGCATCTCAAGAGTCAATTGAATCAGCAGGGGGAGGGGGCTCCCAGAGCTCTCAATCCTCATACTGAGATAATAAACTGAGAATAACATCAAGCAAGGAATGAAGTATAAAAGGTATCCCAACTTCCCAGAAGAGCCTATCTATAATCAGATAGCAAAAATGAGCAAACAACAACAAAAAACACCTAATGCTAAAGAATTTTTATGGAGAGTAAGAACAAGGTACAGACACCAAAGGGGACAGTGAAAACAAAGCAAACACATGCAAAGTCCAAAAGAAAATTATATATTTGACACAGATTCTGGAAGAAATAAAAAAAAAGACTTCAAAAACCAATTAAAAGAGGCAAAGGAAAAGTGGTAAAGAGAAATGAAAGGGGTGCAAGAAGAAATGGGCAAATTGAAAAAGGAGAACCAAAAACTGACAGAGGAAAACCATGTCTTAAAAATCAGAATCAACCATCTAGAAACTAGTGACTTAATGAGAAATCAGAAAACAATAAAGCAAAATTAATGGAATGAAAAAAAGAGGAAAACATGATATATCTTACTGAAAAAACAACTAACATAGAAAATACATCTAGGGGAGATCATTTGAGAATTATTGGACTATCTGAAAGTCATGATTAAGAAAAATCCTTGGACATCCCGCTACAAGAAACTATTAGATAACTACCCAGAGATCTTCAAACAAGAAAATAAAATCAAAATTGAAAGAATTCACAAATCACCTCCAGAAAGAAATCCTCAAATGACAACTCCCAGGATTATAATAGCTAAATTCAAAAGCCACCAAGCTAAGGAAAAAAATTTTTCAAGCAGCCAGAAAGAAATCATTCAAATACCATGGAGCTACAAAATCAGAATCGCACAGGACCTAGTGACATTAAAGGAATGAAAGGCATGGACCATGATATTCAAGAAGGCAAAAGATTTGGATTTAAAACTCAGAGTCCCCTCTCCAGCAAAATTGAGTAAATTCTTTCCAGGGAAAAATGGGCATTCAGTTGGACAGAAAATTTCCAAACATTCCTGAGGAATAAGCCAGACCTAAACAAAAAATGTAAAGTCTAAACATGAAACACAAGAGGAGTCCCAAAAGGTAAATAAGAAAAAAGAAAATTTAAGGGACATATTAAGGTAAAAGTGTTTATATGTCTACATGGAAAGAGGATTTCTGTAATTCTCAAAAATTACTCCTAATAGTAGAGAAGATAGAAGGAATTTATTCAGAAAGAGGGTGGAGAAGTAAGCTTATTATTATAATATGATGTACATGGTTATATATGATGATATGATGTATATGTAAATGTGATGATATGGAACAATATGTATGAATGATATGATATGTATGCATATGAAAGATATGTAAAAAAATCAATCAAGGGTTGAAAGAGAGGGTTGCACTAAGAGAAAATGGAAGTGAGAGATAGATTGGGGAAAATTATATAACATAAAGAGGCATGAAAAATCATTATAGAGAGGAGAAGATAAGGGTGGTGATGGGCAATGCTTAAACTTTACTCTCATCACAACTGGCTTAGAGAGGGTAAAACAAGTATATTCAGTGGTGTATAGAATTCTATCTTACTGTTCAGCAAAGTAAAAGGGGAATAAGACAAGGGAAGAGGGAGGTAATTGGAGGCAGGGGGAAAGAAGGGGTGACATAAAGCAAAATACTTGTTAGGAGGAACAGAGATAAAGGGAACGGAGTGGGTTCTAAAGGTGATAATAGAATGAAGGGCAATACACAGGTAGTAATCATAATTCTAAATGTAAATGGAATGAACTCACCCTTTAAACATAAGTGAATAACAGAGTGGAATAAAAAAACCAGAATCCTACTATATGTTTTTGTTTACAAGAAGCACATTTGAGGCATCATGACACATATAGATTCAAGGTAAAAGACTGGAGCAGAATTTATTATGAATCATCTAAAGTAAAAAGAAAAAAAAGTATGAGTAGCAATCATACCAGACAAAGGCAAAGGCAAAGTAGAAATTGATCTGATTAAAAGAGATAAGGAAGGAAATTGCATTTTGCTAAAAGGTACTATAAACAATGAAGCAATATCATTACTAAATGTTTATGCACCAAATGTTATATCATCTAGATTTCTAAAGGAGATGTTAAAGTAGCTTAAGGATGAAATAGACAGTAAGACCATACTAGTGGGGAATCTCAACCTTCCCCTTTCAGAACAAGGTAAATCAAACCCAAAAAGAAAAAAAAAAGAAGGGAAGTGAATAAAATGCTAGAACAATTAGAGTTAATAGATATCTGAAGAAAACTGAACAGGGATAAAATGTAGTACATGGTACATATACAAAGACTGACCATGTAATAGGGCATAGAAATATTGCAAACAAATGCAGAATAGCAGAAATAACAAATGCAACTTGTTCAGATCATAATGCAAAAAAATATGATTAGCAAGGTTCCATGGAAAGGCAAAATTAAAATTAATTGAAAACTAAATAATGTAACACTTCAAAACTGGTGGGTCTAAAAAGAAATAATAGAAATAATTATGGGCTTCATTAAAGAGAATGACAATGAGGAGAACACATATTAAAACCTATGAGATGTAGCAAAAGCAGTACTCAGAGGAAAATTTATATGTCTATAGTAACAAAATGGAGAGGGAAAAGATCAATGAATTGGGCTTACAACTTAAAAATTTAGAAAAAGAACAAATTAAAAATCCCCAGATTAAAAATAAATTGGAAACACTAAAAATTAAAGGAGAATATAATAAAATTGAAAGTAAAAGAACTATTGAACTAATAATAAAACTGGAAACTGGTACTTTGAAAAAACAAATAAAAAAGAAGAGAAACAAATTAACAGTATAAAAGATGAAAAGGGTGATCTCTCCTCTAATGAAGAGGAAATTAAGGTATTTATTAAGCACTATTTTGCCTAATCACATGGCAATAAATATGAGGATCTAGGGGAAATGGGTGAATATTTACAAAAATATAAATTGCCTTGATTAACAAAAGAGGGTATAGAATATTTAAATAATCACATCTCAGAAAAAGAAATTGAACAAGCCATTAATGAACTTCTTAAGAAAAAATTGCCACTGCCAGATGGATTCACAAGTGAATTTTATCAAATATTTTAAGAACAACTAATCCCAATATAATACAAAATTATTTGACAAAATAAGCAAAGGAGTCTTACCAAATTCTTTTTATGACACAAATATGGTATTGATTCCAAAGCCAAGCAGACCATAATCAAAGAAAGAAAACTACAGATCAATCTCCTTAATGAACATAGATGTGAAAATCTTGACTAAAATACTAGCTAAAAGACCTTAGCAAATTATCACAAGGATTGTTCATTATGACCAGGTGGGATTTATGCCAGGAATGCATAGATCATCTAATATTAGGAAAACCATCCACATAATTGACCATATCAATAATCAGACCAACAGAAATTATATAATTATCTCAATAGATGCATAAAAATCATTTGAGAAAATAAAACACCATTCCTTTTGAAAACACTAGAAAGTATAGGAATAGAAGGGTCATTCCTCAAAATAATAAACAGTATATAATTAAAACCATCAGCAAGTATCATCTACAATGGGGATAAGTTAGAAGCCTTCCCAATAATATCAGGAGTGAATCAAGGATGCCCATTATCACCTTTATTATTTAATATTGTACTAGAAATGCTAGCAATAACAATTAGAGAAGAAAAATAATTTTAAGGGATTAAAGTAGACAATGAGGAAATTAAATTATCACTCTTTGCAGATATTATGTTATACTTGAAGGATTCTAGAAAAACAACTAAAAGACTAGTGGAAATAATTAATAGCTTTAGCAAAGTTTCAGGGTACACATTAAACCCACATAAGTCATCAGCATTTCTATATATTTCCAACAAAACTCAGCATCAGGAGTTAGAAAGATCAACTCCATTTAAAATCACCCTAGACAACATAAAATATTTAAGAAGCTGTCTACCAAGATAAATACAGGAATTATATGAATACAACTGCAAAAAACTTTCCACACAATTAAAACTGGATCTAAATAATTGGAAAAACATTAATTGTTCATGGGTAGGACAAGCTAATATAAAAATGACAATCCTACCAAAATTAATCTACTTATTTAGTGCCATACCTATCAAACTACCAAAAAAAATTTTATAAAAGTAGAAAAATTATAACAAAGTTCTAAAGAATATCAAGGGAAATAATGAAAAATAATGTGGAGGAGGGAGCCTAGCAGTACCAGATCTTAAATTGTACTATAAAGCAGTGGTCATCAAAAAATATGGTACTCACTAAGAGGCAGAAGGGTGGATCAATGGAATCGAAAATGGGTAAATGACCTCAGCAAGTTAGTATTTAATAAACTCAAAGATCCTAGGTTTGGGTAGAAGAACTCACTATTTGACAAAATCTGTTGGGAAATTTGGAAAATATTATGGAAAAAATCAGGTCTATATCAGCACTTCACACTCTATACCAAGATAAATTCAAAATGGGTAAATGACTTAACTACAGGGAATGAAATCATGAATAAATTAGGTGAACATAGAAGAGTATACCGGTCAGATCTATTGGAAATGAAGAAATATAAAATCAAGCAAGAAATAGAGAACATGACAAAATGTAAAACAAATGATTTTGATTATATTAAAATTAAAAAAGGTCTTGTACAAACAAAACCAATATAACTAAAATTAGAAGGAAAGCAACAAACTGGGAAACAATCTTTATAACAAAACTCTCTGACAAAGATTTAATTTCCCAAATATATAAGGATCTAAGTAAAATTTACAAAAAAAAAAATCAAGCCATTCTCCAATCAACAAATGGTCAAGGAACATGAATAGATAGTTAACATGTAGAAATCAAAACTATCAATAAGCATATGAAAAAATGTTCTAAATCCCTCCTGATTAGAGAAATGCAAATAAAAATAACTTTCAGGTACCACCTTACACCAAGCAGATTGGCTATTATGGTAGCAAAGAAAAGTAATCCCTGTTGGAGGGGATATGGCAATATTGGGACACTAATACAATGCTGGTGGAGTTATGAATTGGTCCAACGATTCTGGAGGGTAATTTGGAAAAATGCCCAAATGATTTTAAAAGATTGCCTGCCCTTTGGTCCAGTCATACCACTGCTGGGTTTGTACCCCAAAGAGATAATAAGGAAAATACTTATACAAAAATATTTATAGCCACATTCTTTCTGGTAGCAAAAAAATGGAAAATGAGGGGGTGTCCATCGATTGGGGAATGGGTGAATAAATTGTGGTGTCTGGTGGTGATGGAAATATTGTGCTGAAAGTAATGATGAACTGAAGGAATTCCATGTGAACTAGAAAGATCTCTAGGAATTAATGCGGAATGAAAGGAGCAGAACCAGGAGAACATTGTACACAGAGACTGATACATGATGGCCCAATCAAATGTAATAGATTTTCTACTAGTAGCAATTCAATGGTCCAAGTCATTATGAGGGACTTGTGAGAAAGTTCCAGAGAAGGAACTGTGGTAGTAGAAATGCAAAAGAAAAACATATGATTGATCATGTGGTTTGATGGGGATATGATGGGGATTTTTACTTTAAATGATCACTCTATTGAAAATATTAATAATATGGAAATAGGTTTTGAGCAATTATACCTGTGTAACCCAGGGGAATTGATTGTCACCTCCAGGAAAGGGGAGGGAAGAAGGGTGGGAAAAATTATGAATCATGTAACCATGGAAAAATCTTCTAAATAAATGAATAAATATTTTTAAAAGAAGCAATGAAGGGGATTTTAAAGAAAATAGATGATTTAGATTAGATAAAAGCATAGAGATGGGAAAGAGACATGGAAGGAACAGTCATACGTCATAGATAAACTTGGAGCTGAAGGAGACCCGAGCATTTATCTAGTCTACTTTACAGATGAGGTAACTGAAGCCAGGAGAAGTTAAATGATTTGTCCAAAGATATGCTTGCCTCCTGCATTAGAGGAAGGATTTTAATAAATATCCTCTGACTAGAATCAGAGTAGTATAGTTTGACCACTACAAAATGTGATAAGTATTGTTTTGTATTATAAGATTGGAAAGGTAGGTAGATCAAATCCTGAAGGTTCTTGATTGCTAGGATAAGGACTTTTCATCTTCTAAGGAAAGGGGAACCACCAAAATAAACAATTAATATCTCCAGGTTTCTTAAACTTTGCTCTTCTTTATACATGCTATGATCCAACCATTTTTTGTCCCGCCTATATATAATACTCTGACCCTTTATACCCCCTCAGTGCCTTGGCGTTGGCTTTTCCATATGCCTGAAATGCCCTACCTATGAATCTCTTATTCTTAGAATTCTTGGCATCCTTACCACCTCCTCCAGAAGAACTTTCTCAGTCCAGTCTATCCCCTCTATGGTCCCCTTACATCTACTCTGTATTTTTTTGTGTATATGTGTGTGTCCATGTGTCCATAAACATACATATGTATACATATATGTAATATAAGCTTCTTGAGGACAATGCTTTCTACTTTTTACTTGTTTCCTTAGGTCTTAGCCCAGCACTTGAGCTTGGTACATAGTAAAGGCTTAATAAATCCTTGTTGATCAAGTTGTTAATATTAAAAGTTTGCATTTACATCATATATCACAAACTATGCTATTGTTCAGTCATTTCAGTTGTGTCCAACCCTTCATGACCCCATCTTGGACTTTCTTGGCAAAGATACCAGAGTGATTTCCCATTTTTCCCCAGCTTATTTTACAGATGAGGAAACTGAGGCAAATAAGATAAAACAACTTACTTAGGGTCACACAGCTACTAAGTGACTGAGGCTGGATTTGAACGCAGGTCTTCTTGATTCCAGGCCAGGCATTCTATTCACTCTGCCACCTAGCTGTCTTATAAGATAGGTAGGGTGAATAAAGATATCTCCATTTTATAAAGGAAGAAATTTAGACCCAGAGAAAGGAGATAGCATGAGTCCAGACTAACACTGTAATTGACAGATCTGGGTTTGGATACCAGTTTTAAAATTCTAATCAATAGACCGTTTCCTTTAACAATACCATCTTTGTATATTCTAAGATTGACCTGGAAGAAATGTGAAGAATACATTCACAAAAGAGAGACTGAAGGTAGAGAAATTTTATACATTTCTATCCTCCATTCCCCATAGAATCTGCCTCAGTGCCTCAGGCATAGTAGTTTTAGTAAATCCTTATTGAATGAGACTCATGCCATTGACCAAATTCTGCTTTTTTAACCTCCAAGTATTTTACTCTTACTCTCCTTACAAAATCCAGCCTCACTGTAAACACACGTAATTCCTTCTCATTCCCCACAAAAGTACTTCCTTCCCCCATTAAAATAAATAGGTACTTGGGAACAATTTTCAGCCTATAGAGCCTGAAGCTGGAAGGGCTGGTGATCCATGAACCCCAGGTTTAAAATCCCCAATCTTTTCCAATTTTTCTCATTTTATAAATGAGGAAACTGAAGCTCAGATTGGGGAATAACCTCCTATGGTCACACAGCCAGGTAGTAGCAGACATGATGAGGATTTAGGTCCCCTGACTCCCAGAATGGTTCTCTGCCCACATACCATTACACACATAACTTCCCTATCCAGAATTTGTCTTGTTAAATGTTTCCCCTGTTCCCTCTTGGCCTAGTTTTAAAATTATAATGGTGAAAAATAAATGCTTACTGGACAGATTTTTATCAACAACCCCCAGCAAACCCCAACCTAGAAGACTTCTCCAATGGCTTCTTCTATTGTGACAGCTTTGCTATGAAGCTTTTGTCCTGTTGCAAAAGTTTATGACCATGCTATTCATAATCTTATTGGTCATTATCTGACTGGTGTGGACAAGAGATGCAACTAATAACTTAACCAACGACTTTGCCCAATGGAAAAAAATCAATGAACTTTATAATGAGTGCATGTCTTAATAGCCACAGGGCAGCCACTGACTTTGTCATTAAAGACATTCTTGCTTTTATTAATTTATGTTTTGCCTCTTAAAGAAAAATCCATGCACGCAATGACTATCGGGGAACACCTCCGGCTTCATTTGCTTTTCAAATCGATCTAAATTATTCAGGTTGACTAATGAATTTGTCTTGTCCAGTGGTCCAGAGGTTGTCTAGACAGATTTCTAAGAGGCAGAATCAAAGTAAATCCTACAGAGCGAATGGAAATGTAGTCGTCTGGCTGAAAATAACAATGAATAATTATGCTGTTTCCTAAAGAGAAAATTTTCTTGGCTAGGGCAATGGAAAAAAGTGATGTCCACAGGTTTAGAAATTCAGGGCAGGTGGGGGAGGGATGAAATTGGATATTCGGATTGAGTTACACTGGAATAAAAGACTCTAAGGATACATAATAATAAAATCCAGAGTGTTTCCTAGAATGGAAACCCTGCCTTCCAGAACTACGGAAAATATGACGGTTGTGGTTTTTTTTAAAAAACATAAAAGAGACAAGAAATGAATGAATGAATATTTATCAAATACTTATTGTGATTCAGGAACTATGGCAGTCTTTAAGGATGGATACAAAAGAGAGATATTTCTTGCCCTCAAGAAGCTTACATTCTAAAAATAGTCAAATTAGCAGTATAGGTGGTTTATATGGAAGAGGTGGCCAAAGAGAAAAGAGTTTTGGTTTAAGAAGTCACAAGCAGTATGAGTGAAGCCATGAGACTGTGGATTGATATGCCCTTTTCCAAAAGCTATACAAGAATTCCTTTTATTATAGATCCAGGGGGATGGAGGTAGTAGAGTAGAGACTAGAAGAGTAGAGTAGAGTAGAGTAGAGTAGAATATATAGCATTGTATATAATAGAGTATATAGACAGCATGTACAGATGGCAAAATGGCCTGAGTAGATCCTAGTTTGCTCATGGATGTCTATATAGGACAGGGAACATAGTTTGGGGCCAATCCAATATAAGTGCTAGGTGAGTTTCTATTCACTCATCCACTAATCAGGATAACTCATTTTCCCCCTAGAAGTGGAATTAAAGGTGTTTAACAGCTACTCCACTTTACCTTAGTTCCACTTAATGAAAGATTCCTATAGTTGACAGAGTCCTTAGAGATCCCCTGATTTACTCTGCTTTTTTGACAGATGTAGAAATCACCTCTGCCATGTTTCCAAAATGTAGCCTGTACTTGAACAGCTCTAGTGACAGAGAGCTCATTATCTCATAAGGCAGTTAGTCCATTCCTCAGTTATACCTCTCAAATTTCTGGAAAGTAATGAACCCAAGTGTACCTCTTTATAATTTCCACCCATTTTCCTGGTTCCTCCTTCTGGGGCCAGCGATGAAGAATTTAATTTTTTTTTACAGGGTAGTTCCTCAAACCCTAGTTGATGACTATCATGGAGTCACAAAGACATTTCTTTTTCCAGGTTTAAAGAGCTCCAGTTATTTCAAGCAATCTTGACATAGCATAGCTTTCAGTACCTTGGACTAGCAGTGGATTAGATGAATCACTGTTATCCTTTCCAAACCTAAGTAATTTCCCAGAGTTATATAAAGCAGCTGGATATTATGTGGATTAAAAACATTTTGTTTTCTTAAAAACATGTTCAAGTATGACATCTGCTTAATGATCTCTTCCATTACATTCAGTGCCCTTTCTGCTCCCAAGTCAGAAATATGACAAATTTCAATTACCAAAGTTGAGAAAAACAAAAAATCATATTCAGAGAGAGGATGGAGGCAACACAGTACAGTAGTCAGAGAACTGAAGCTCGAAAACCCAATTTTGCCAATAACTGCATGTTTGACCTTAAATAAGTCTCTTAACTACTCTGGGACCATTTCCTCAATTGTAAAATAAGAGAGTTGGACCTGTAAAATTGGTTTTATCTAGAAATAAATCTATGATCATGTGATCATCTGAATCCATATTTGAGTGAATAGAGATCTTTTAAAACTATACATAAGTCATCAATGAAAATGAATTCTGGAAGCATCTAGGTGGCTTAGTGAATTAAAATCCAGGTCCAGAGATGGCAGGTTCTGGGGTCACATATGGCCTCAGATGCTTAACCCCCATTGTCTAGCCCTTATTGTTCTTATGCCTTGGAGCCAATACACAATATTGGTTCTAATGCTGAAGGTAAGGGTTTAAAAAATAATAATTCTAAATACCAAAGGATCCAAACAATTCAGCCCTTGAAATAGAAAAATGCAGAATGATGGTAGTCACAGGCAACAGAATTTCCAATAAGACTTGTCTACCAATAGGAATGATTTAACTTAAAATATAAATCTGATGCCCAGTGTTATATACTCCATTTTCATCTGGAGGCAGGCCTCGGGGTAGTCACTCGGTAGTCAATTAGATCCTAATTTTCTCTATTTTCTGCAATATGTGGAGGATTATGAAAGATGGCAGTTTACTAGTTGGGCTAGATAATAAAAAATAATAGCTAATACTTATATAGCACTTACTGTGTGCCAGGCCCTATGCCAAGCACTTTATAGCTACAGTAAGATCTCATTTTATATGACCAGTAAAGTCTAAGACCCTTCACACAAGTTGAAAATCATACATAATAGCAAACTCCATCATTTAATAAGTATTTCTTATATGAACACATCTAGGTACTTTATGATTTTTCTTGGGCTTATCAGAGCTATCGACATCACTACTCTTGTACTTTAGGGCCATTATTAATAACTAAATAGCATTAACAAAACAAAGAGAAGCACTGCTCTGACTTGGATGTGTATTGCTACAAATAAGAACTCTGGATAAAAGACTGATGTGGGAGCTAAGGTTTGGCACAAAACAATATAATGGTCCACTCTAATGTTTCTCAGGGCAAAAATGAGTAAGACTCTACCCTGCTTTGGGAAAATGGCTTGTTATGTGTTTCTCTGCCTTTAGTTTTTTTTTCCTATTACCATTTGCAAAAAAAAAATTCATGTGTTTTGAGTTTGTGTAAAACATGGTCCTCTCATTTGATCACAACAACCATCAAAGGTAGGCATATTATGATGTCCATTTTACATCTGAAGAAACTGAAGCAAACAATAGTAAAGTGATTTGCCCTGGGTCACATAGCTAGTAAGTACATGAGGCTAGATCTGAACTCAGGTCCTTCCGACTCCAGGACCAGAACTCCATCCATTGTGCCACTTACCTCCTCTAATATGGCACTCTTTTAAATCATACAGCTCTTTGTAGTGGGACATATACTAATCTGGGAATCAAGATAATAGAGTTTAGGTCCAGTTCTGCTACTGGAGATGTGACTGCACCGCTCTGAGCCTCATTTTCCTTAGAAACTATATAAAATGCTATGTTCTATGTTCCTAGATGCCTTTCTGTTTTGTTCTGAGGTCCTTCCCAGCCCTGTCCTTCAATGTTCTATGGTTCCTCTCAGCACTCTACATTCTGTTGTCCCCTCCAGGTCTAATGTTTGGTGATCCAAGATCTCTGATCTTTGATTCAGACAGAGTCATTGTTGCAGTGACTCATTTCAATGAGACCAAGCTGATGATGTGTCCTTTAGATGAAATATATATCTGAAAGGAAAGGTCTGCTATGAAAGTCTCATTTTGCATCCAGACGTGGGACAATGAAAACAACTCCAAGAAGAGGAGGGGATTCTAGGCAGAAGAGGCAGCCGTGAAATACACTTACCCTTCCAGGTCCCCATGATTCATTCCTGGGGGCTGTTAAACGAAGCACTCTGGTCATAATTGCTATAATGGTGCTTGGGGAGAGAGAGACGATCTCCAAGCTAATCAAGTTCGAGACCATCTAGGTCTTTATAGATCTGAGACAACAATTTGAATTGCTCTCAGAAGGGTCTCGAAATTCAATGCTGACTGCCTGGCACAGATATAACATGTGCTGTCCAGTCAATGCCCTGAAGAACAATTGAAAGTTTGCTGGGTCTGAGGGCCTGAGTTCTCCCACTAACCTCTGTGAATTTGGGAAGGTTAATGGACTCATCTGAACTTCAGTTTCCCTATTTGCCAAAAAGGGAATTCTGACTTATTCTTATGATTATAAAGATGAGACAAGATGTTGAATGTGTTTTTTTTAAGTCTGAAATGCTAGCAAAATTATTCCAGAATAACTAAAATTCTTGGATTACCCTAAACCTATTATTATTATTATTTTATTCCATTTCTAGATTCTAATGCTTGCCTTTGTGATGTGTTCGGTCATAGATGATGTCAAAGGAATGGAAAATTGGGATTAAATTTAACTTGTCAGGGATCATGAAATGATATGAGTTAGAGCTGGAAGGAACATTAAAATTCAGTCCACACTGGCACATAGGCAGCTCTTGTTTGCCTTGGACTGTAGTTCTACTCAGCTGTCTGATTCCAATCAAGACCAGTTGACAGAAACTGAGATTTTTGGCTTGGTGAAGGGAAGATTTGGGGAAATATATGAGAGTTATCTTACCCAAAGACACTTATGGAATGGGGTCAGATGTTCTATTTGACTTTTGAGAGCAGAACTAGGGCCACTGAGTCAAAATAACAGGTACAGGAAGACAGGACAATAGAAGGAAATTCTAATAATTAGAACTATCTGACAAATTAAATAGGATGGCTTGAAAGATAGTGAACTTCTATTACTTGAAGTGTTTTAGCAGAGAGGCTGAATGGCTGCTTATCCAGGATTATGGTTTTATTATTTAGAATTGATAAGAACCTTAAGGATAATCAAAATTAAAGGATTATTTAGATTAAATTAGACTGGATTATTAACTTCTCTTTTTGTATTTGTGGTGTTTTGTACAGTGTGTGGCACATAGTAGGCATTTAATAAATATTTACCAATTGACTGATTGACCTCAAGAATCAAGTGGTCCAGTGGATAGAGTGCTGATCCTGGAGTGAGCAATACCTGAGTTCATATCCAGTCCTAGATATTTACTGGTCATGTGACCTCAGGAAGGTCAATAACCTCTATGCCTTAGTTTTCCCATCTCTAAAAAATGGGAAATAAAGAATTCAAATCTGAGGGTCATTATAAGCATAAAATGTGGTGATATTTATAAAACACTTTGCAAACCTTAAAGTGCTATATAAACGCTAGCCATTATCCTTGTGGTTGTTACATAATTATCCAAGGTTATCTGAGTAGCATTTCTGGGTGAGGGAGGAGACTTGTCTTGGGTGAGAAGATAGAATAAAATATCTCTAATGTCTTTTCTGAGTCTGAGTCCCTTTGAGCAAATAAGTCCAATAATTTTATTGTCTATTTAATTCTATCCATCTGGCTCCATTCCTCCTGTTATGACTTTGTATATGCCTTGACCCCTTGTGGTCCCTTTTAGCTTTGGATCTGTGCCCCTCTGACCTGGAAAACCCCACTGCTCTGTAGTCAAAGAAGGTCTTTCACTTTTTTTTAAAACCCCACTTACCTTCCATCTTATTCTCAATATTGGTTCCAAAGCAGAAGAATAGTAAGGGCTAAGCTGTGGGAGTTAAGTGACTTACCTCGGCTCACACAGCTAGGAATTGTCTGAGACCAGACTTGAGCCCAGGACCTCCCATCTCAATTCCCTACCACTACTAGCTGCCCTCTAGATCCTTCACTTTTTTTAACAATATTTTATTTGGTCATTTCATAACTTTATTCATTGGAAACAAAGATCATTTTCTTTTCCTCCCCCCCCCCCCCATAAAAGTCAGACAGCAGCTAAATCACTGGACAAGTCACTAGCCCATCAGTAGCTAGCTGACCTTGGACAAGTCACTGCCCCTTGTCAAGCCTTGGCACATCTATAAAATGGGGAAAATCATAATCTCACTAATTTCTTGACATAGATCAATCAATGAACTTTTATTAAGCCCTTACAAAGTGCTGCGGGAAAAGCACAGGCAATAATGGGGGGGGGGGAATGATGAAATAATGAATCTAAAATATTTTAATGACAAACCAGCCATTTAGAAATATCAGCAGCTGCTAATGATTTTATTATTGTTACTCTGGTTTTCAGTCAAGCCTGATTCTTCATGACCTCATTTGGGGTTTTCTTGGCAGAGGTACTAGAGTGGTTTGCCATTTCCTTCTCCAGCTCATTTTACAGGTGAGGAAACTGAGGCCAACAGGATTAAAGGATTTCCTCAGGAGATACACAACTGGTCAGTGTCTGAGACTGGATTTGAACTCAAGGTGATGAATCTTTCTGGCTCCAGGTTGGGTGCTTTGTACACTATGGCACCCCCTTGCTCCCCAGTGTTAATCACTTAGAAAACAATAAAAGATAACAGGAAATGCAGAAAGGCATATCTGTAAGTATTTAGGGGAAGGACAGACTCCATCCTGAGAAGAGGCTGCACAGATGATTGTGTTGGGCCATAGGATGGGAAGAGTGGGAAATGTGGACAGCAGAATAAGAGTCTCATTTCTCAACACTTTCAGGTTTGCAAAGCGCTTCCTTCCCCATCATCCTGTGAAATGCTCAGGGCCAACATTAGCCTTTGGCACTTAGGGACTAGAGCCCAATCCTTTATCTTAGAGGAGAAAAAAAAACTCATGCCAAATATCAAGAGTTGCCCAAGGTGCCCAACATTCACTCAGGAAAGAGATGGCCGGAGGCAGGACTAGAACCCAAGCTTCCTGATCCATAAACCAGTACTCTTTGAACTAGTAATTCCAATTTCCATAACCCAGATCATTTTATAAAGCACCTTCCTCACCATAGGCCTGGAAAGTATAAAGGACCTCAGCCCCATTTTAGAGGTACAGAATAGAGAGGCCCAAAATGAAGCTTTTCCTTACAGGGACTGGAAACAGTGACCCAAGATCTGAAGGGTCCATCAGTATTTGGTTACACAGAGAAGCTGGGAAATGAGACCCAAACAGGGATGTCTATTTATAGAGCCTCACCTAACTATAAAATACCCCAGCCAAGGCTTGAATTCAGCTCTCCTCCCTCTCTAATTATAGATGCTCTTTTCTCCCTCATTTAACTCCTTTTTTTACATAGGGAAATAATACAATTATAAAAAAATAAAAATAATTTAAAAAATAAATTTTGAGCTGTAAGGGATACTGGAGGTCATGCATGAAGTCCAACCCTTTCACTTTTACTCATGAGGATGCCCAAAGGAATCGAGTCATTTACCCAAAGACAGAGTTGAGATTTGAACCTTCATCCTCTGCCTCTAAATATTATGTGTGTGGTGTGTGTGAGTGTGATCTCTGACATAATTAAGATTATCATTCCATCTTGTGTGTTTAATTTTGCACTGCTTAGGACCTAAGGTGCCTAGTGCTGTGCTCTGCCCACACAAAGGCCTTAACTAGCTATTGTGTTCCCCAGCACATGTGTGGAAGCAGAGATGCCATTTCCCAAAGCCTGGCTGCAGAAAGCAGAGAATGCCCAGTTCTTATTTAATTAATGACTACAGATTGCCTTTGCTGTTTAAATATATATCGAGGGTGCTCTATTACCAAGGCCTGTAGGCTTTCTAATAATTTTTGGCGCCAACGGCCTTAATGACTCTCAGAACTTCCCTCTGTGCCAGTACAGCTCGAGCACTCTATTTATCAGGCTTGTAACATTCATCATTTCCATCCTTGGGTCGATCAATACAATCTACCCTGAGAGAGCACACAGCCACAGAAAAGAAACCAAACCAAATCTATCAGCCTTGTCAGGCCAGTTACATGTGTGGCCCACATGTTATCTCCTAATGCCCTGTCCAATTGGGATGAGAAGAACAACAGCCCCAATCACAGGACGTTTCTGCAGCATTTTGTAGCTCTGTCACAATTTTTCTGGGGAAAAGGTAGGGAAGCATCCCTATTATCCCCAGTTCAGGAACTGGAACATTGTTCTCTTGAACCCAGCCATGCAATGGCAGTTTCTTGTGGAAGAGAGGGACTGTGGAATGGTCTTGCATATTGCAGACGCTTAATTTGTATTTGTGGAATTGAATTCGATTGATGGAAATGGTGTGGTTTGGGAGGGAAGAATGCTTTATCAGCTGAGTTTGCATCTCAGCTCTGCTCTATGGCCTTGGGTACATGAGTTTCTCTTTTTTGGCATTGGTTTTCTCAGTTGAAAATGGGAAGAACATAAGTACTCTCTTTTTCATGGAACTGTTGAGAGGAAAGGGTTCTGTATAATGTACATAAAATGTAAGATGGTTTTTATATTTGTATGTATGTAATTTATCATGTAAGATGTTATAAAAATGTGAATTACAATTATAGGTATTATTACTTTCTTGCATGTGATATCACTGATAGAGATAGTCCTTCTACTAGTCTAGTGAATGACTGCAGAGATGAATGAATCAATGAGTAAATGAAGGGATGAAAAAGCATTTATTAATCTTGCTATGCATCAAATATACAAATAGAAAGAGTAAGACAGTCCCTGCTCTCAAGGAGTTTGCACTCTAATTGGGGAAATGATACAAAAGAAAGTTCATCCTCTGTGTCTCCAAATCCTATGCAGAGTAGTGGAGGGCTTAGTGGAAAGACCTGGAGGTCCTCAGGTTTCATGAATAGATCAGATGGCAATGCCAGGGAGTCACAGGGCGCAGAGACACAGAAAATGGATGGTAGGGCTTAGAGGACCTTAGGAAGCAGTTGCAAGACAGATGGTAAGCCCTTGTGGTCCTCCATCTTTCTATCTCATCAGAAGAGATGGAGCTGTTGAGTCCTATCTCATTTAAGTCCTTAGAGCATCAAACAACTTGGGCAAAGTGGGGAGAACCAGATGGATTTGGGGATAACCCAGAGCCAATATAATAAGAGAAGAAAATATCTCTACATACCTTATCCTTTATTCTCCATGTCTTCCCATAAATCCTCCAAAAAGGATCCCTTCAAAGGGTTGTTTTTCAGTCATTTTTCAATTGTGTCTAATCTTCGGTGACCCAGTTTGGGATCTTCTTGGCAAAGATACTTGAGTAATTTTCCATTTCCAGTTCATTTGACAGATGAGGAAACTGAGGTAAATGGGGTTAAGTGCCTTGCCCAGTGACACACAACTTGTGTCTGAGGCTTCATTTTAATTCAAGTCTCCCTGCCTCCAGACCTGGCACTCTATGCACTTCAAGATCTAGCTGCCCATTCAAAGGATTAGTGGCTGTAATAGCAATAGTAGCAGCAGTGGCAGTTGTATCAATAGTATTCATTTCAGCTTTCATCCTTTTTATCTTTATGTTAGTGAGCAAATAAAAGTTGGCTCTGACATCAGAGGACTTGGGTTTCAACCCTAGTTCTTCTGTACGACAGGAATTAATCTCTTTGAGACTCAGTTTCCTCATCTGTAAAATGTAGGAACTGAACTAAAAGACTTTTAAGTCTCTGACAGCTCTAATCAATTAACCAAACAGTATGCATTTATTAACCACCTACTGTGTGTCACACATTTTGCAATTGAACCATGAACCTGACTCCTCAATTATAAAATGGATTTATAAAAATTTATAAAATAATAAATATATAAAATATATATTCAAACATAATAATGTCTTGACCTTCCTCCTTATAATCATTCTTACTTCTTCCATGTTAGTGTCATTATTTTGCTATTATCATTGGAATTGTTGTTATTCTGAGATCAGACTCAGTGAGCACAAAACTGAGAAACCAATGAAATATTTTTTCACCTGGTGGCAGGACCTTCACCTAAATAGACTTCAAAAACATTTTGCATAAATATATGGATTCTACATAAAGACACAGAGGAATTTGGGGGGGGGTCATTCCATCAAAACAGCAATACTCAGGGACAGAAATACATACTAACTACAGAAGCATGACTAAAGAATGGCTAAGAGCATAATTGGAGCTATCGAAGGCTCTAAGGTCCTTTGCAACTCTCTCTGTAAGTCTATATTCTTTGTCTTTTGGTGTCTTCCAGCTCTGACATTCAAATCACATATTTCTATGGCCTCTTCTAGCTCTGACTTTCTATATTCCAAGGTGCCTCCTAGTTCTGACATTTTTGTTACCTTTTTTAGCATGTAACATGATATAACATGTAACATAACAATAATATACATATGGTTTGTGGTAAGTATGTAATAAATTATAATATACTTATCCATGAGAAAAGGTTCTTATATTAGTTATATCCAAAAATCTATAACCCATTCTTTTTTCCCTCTCCCTTTTCCCCCTGTCCTTTTCCAGAAGGTAGGCAATATGATATAGGTTGTATAAATATATTATCACATAACACATATTTCCCTGTTTGTCATATTGTGAAACAGGACACATTGTTAACACGAGAGAAATATTCATGACATGCTCTATCTTGTAAGGCAATAGCGCCAAACAAAATAAAATGAGAGGTTACTAAACTCAATATAAGTATCTCTGTGGGTCTCTTGTTGACTTAGAAACCCATGTATTATATTTCTATTTATTTTGTTAAAAAATTGGGGCAGCACTGAAGAATATTGCACAATGGAGCCCATAGGCACCATGTGTTTGGTACTGTGAAGATGGGATTGACTCTTGGTTCTAAGGTACCTTCTAGTGCTAACATGCTATCCTCTATGTTCTAAGGTCTTTCCAGATCTGATATTTAATCTTCAATATGCTGAGGTCTCTGCTAGCTCTGATATTCTATGCTCTAAAGGTCTTTCTAGTCTTAAGTCCCTAGCAGGGCAAGAAGCAAGAGATGCCTGAGTCATGATCACATTGTCATGTCCAATTGAGTCATCATTTGGCTTCAGCAATGAAGCCACAGGTGAAAGATTACTACAGCCAATATAGGTAGATGATAGCTCAGCCCTGATGCTTTGAGGCATATTTAGATTCCCAGTGAGAGACCATAGCCTTTGTTAAACCTTAAAAACTAAGGACTAAACTGTGCTAGTGTTGGAAGCCCCAAGCTTTCTTTCCTTCCATGTTGTATGGATTGTACCCATATACTGGCCCACTGGTAGCTGGCAGGGTATTTGACGTGCATCTATGCATTCCCCACATGTGTTTGGTATTTTGCATTCTTCATTAGAATTGGAAGCCAATTCACCAGATCTGTGATGATGTAAGAATTCAAGCTATAACCTAGCTAAGAAAAGAACTTAGACTCAGTACTATCTATCCCTCTAGGAGAAAGGAAAGAAATAGTTATTTTTCA